>NC_090646.1:547374368-547489476 GCF_040937935.1 Hyperolius riggenbachi
GCAATTACCGTTTGTTTTAAAAGAGCAACATTTACTGAGCAGTGCTTCCAATGAAAGACTTTCAGGTTTTTCAGGGCTCACTACTTAACCTCTCATTTATTCACCCCATATTTGAAATGGTTATCCAGTGTAATAAGTACTTTATAGCTGAACTGGACGCTGTGGTCACATGACCATTCTAAAGCACTTCCACGCAGTTCCTCTGGAGGTGGAGCATTGTCACATTACCCTGTTAAACTCAGAAAAGTTGCATGAGGTGTGCCCTGGATAATGATAGTTCTAAGGGCTTGTTTCCATGGGGCTCTGCGCTGCGTGTCACTCCCGGCAGGGGTGGGGCTTGTGATTCAATTCATTACACTGAATGGGATCGCGGGCTGAAGCACCCCAAAATGCCGCAAACCATGTGCGGTGATTCAGAGGTGAATCGCAGCGCATGTATGGAAACGGCAGACAGTGCAGTGTGCTGTCCCTGCGATCACGTTTCCATAAGCATGCATGAAAGCTCCCTATGTGGAAACGAGCCCTAAAGGTGGCCACTAATGATACAATCTTGATTGTGCAATCTTAATAAATCTATGCAGTAGAAGGGTAAACTTTGTGAATATACAGTTCTTTGAATGATTACAATTAGTAGTCTCTCATATTACATAGATGTGGTAAGATTGTACAATCAAGATTGTATCATTAGTGGGCACCTTTACACAGAGGTCTGGCACTGGGAGGATTCCTGCTGGAGCAATCATTCTGATCTGAAACATTTGTAAGCAACAACATTTTATATACACATTAAATCTGTTAAAAGCAGCAGCTATAAGTGAAAATGACACATTTATCTGCGTGCCTAAGATCCTGCTGTAAGCTGAAGCAATAATAAGATAAATAAGCAGACAAGATGGAGCATTTTGTCTTTATTTTGGTCAGTAATCTGTGATTCTTTGGGTTTGAAAGCTCCGTGATGTATTACAATCATCAAGCACTCCTCGTATGAACATATATCAGAAACTGCAGGAAACTTTATATATTATAGCCAGCGTTTCACCTTCAGCCCTAAATCCTGCCGCTTGCAGGATTAAAAATGATCTCTCTGGAGCTGCTGTCAGATAAACCGCTGGCATCGTCTCCCATGGTTACAGGGCTACTCCGCCAGCAAGACACAAAACAAATATACAATAATTATTCTACAAAGCTAATGTTTTACCTTCCTGTCATACATGGATAGGAATAAACCTGGATCCTTATGGCCATAGGAAAAGAACTGCAATTTTATAGAGTTTAAAAAGGACACACTATTATAAGGAACTGATTCACGTACAACGCCAGTCTAAAGCAAGGTACACACATGTTAATTTGTCACCCATACGAGATTAGGAAATGATCCCTTGAGCAACAAATTGGGGACTGATGCTGTATAGATGTATTGCTAGCCTTCAGGCTAGTGATGCATTCTGTAGCTATGGAAATGATAGGCTTCATCCTGTCAGCACATGGCATTGCCGGACCCAGCCCTGAAAGGGTTAAGTTGGTTGTCCGTTGCTGGCTCTTTCTTCTTGATTTCAGGGCCAGGTGTGCATCCCCCCCTCCCCCCCCCCCCCCCCCAGGTGCTGGGGAAGAAAAACGGCCGGAGGATATGATTGGTGCTCGGCCTGGCTGGCTTCCAACTGCAGCCAATGAAAGAAGAGTGAGGGATATATAAGCTGACTGCTGCGTCAGTTGTGTCGGGAGCCTGAAGAAAAGAAGCTGCGTCACCTTCCAGGATGGATGCCGTGGTTGCTGCAGTTCTTAGGAGAGCAAAGGAGGAGGTTGGGGAAGAGTGGCTTCGCAATCTTCTTGAGGGAAGGAGTGACGAGATGGCAGCGGTAGCCGGACCGGAGGCGGGGATGAGAGTGGAGGAACAGCCGGGTGCAGAAGGCAGCCAGCCATCCGAACGAAGGAGGGACCACAGCTCAAGTGAAGAGTAGTGTTGGGCGAACAGTGTTCGCCACTGTTCGGGTTCTGCAGAACATCACCCTGTTCGGGTGATGTTCGGGTTCGGCCGAACACCTGCTGGTGTTCGGCCAAACTGTTCGGCCATATGGCCGAACTAAGAGCGCATGGCCGAACGTTACCCGAACGTTCGGCTAGCGCTGTGATTGGCCGAACGGGTCACGTGTAGTGTTGGGCGAACACCTAGATGTTCGGGTTCGGGCCGAACATGGCCGCGATGTTTGGGTGTTCGAGCCGAACTCCGAACATAATGGAAGTCAATGGGGACCCGAACTTTCGTGCTTTGTAAAGCCTCCTTATATGCTACATACCCCAAATTTACAGGGTATATGCACCTTGGGAGTGGGTACAAGAGGAAAAAAAATTAGCAAAAAGAGCTTATAGTTTTTGAGAAAATCGATTTTAAAGTTTCAAAGGGAAAACTGTCTTTTAAATGCGGGAAATGTCTGTTTTCTTTGCACAGGTAACATGCTTTTTGTCGGCATGCAGTCATAAATGTAATACATATAAGAGGTTCCAGGAAAAGGGACCGGTAACGCTAACCCAGCAGCAGCACACGTGATGGAACAGGAGGAGGGTGGCGCAGGAGGAGAAGGCCACGCTTTGAGACACAACAACCCAGGCCTTGCATGAGGACAAGAAGCGTGCGGATAGCAATTTGCGTTTTGTCGCCATGCAGTCATAAATGTAATACAGATGAGAGGTTCAATAAACAGGGACCGGAAACGCTAACCCATCACAGATGTTCATTGTTCATGTTACTTGGTTGGGGTCCGGGAGTGTTGCGTAGTCGTTTCCAATCCAGGATTGATTCATTTTAATTTGAGTCAGACGGTCTGCATTTTCTGTGGAGAGGCGGATACGCCGATCTGTGACAATGCCTCCGGCAGCACTGAAACAGCGTTCCGACATAACGCTGGCTGCCGGGCAAGCTAGCACCTCTATTGCGTACATTGCCAGTTTGTGCCAGGTGTCTAGCTTCGATACCCAATAGTTGAAGGGTGCAGATGGATTGTTCAACACAGCTATGCCATCTGACATGTTGTCCTTGACCATCTTCTCCAGGCGATCGGTGTTGGAGGTGGATCTGCACGCTTGCTGTTCTGTGTGCTGCTGCATGGGTGTCAGAAAATTTTCCCACTCCAAGGACACTGCCGATACCATTCCCTTTTGGGCACTAGCTGCGGCTTGTGTTGTTTGCTGCCCTCCTGGTCGTCCTGGGTTTGCGAAAGTCAGTCTGTCGGGGAACAACTGGCTAGAGGAGGGGGAGGATGTCAATCTCCTCTTTAACCACTTAAAGAGGAACTCCAGTGAAAATAATTTAATATAAAAAGGTGCTTCATTTTTACCATAATTATGTATAAATGATTTAGTCAGAGTTTGCTCATTGTAAAATCTTTCCTCTCCCAGATTCACATTCTGACATGTATTACATGGTGACATTGTTACTGTGGGCAGATTATGTAGCTGTTCTGGCTTTAACAGACAGCTATAAACAGCCATTTACTGTGTGTGTCATTGTTACATTGTGGCAGTTTGCCCAGAGTACCGTACGGTACCAGAGCCTCTTGTGGGAGGGGTTTCAGCACAAAATCAGTCATACAGCGCCCCCTGATGGTCTGTTTGTGAAAATCATTATATTTTTCATGTAAAAGTGGGTATCAGCTACTGATTGGGATAAAGTTCAATTCTTGGTCGGAGTTTCTCTTTAAAGAGAAACTCCAACCAAGAATTGAACTTTTTCCCAATCAGTAGCTGATACCCCATTTTACATGAGAAAGACAATGATTTTCACAAACAGACCATCAGGTTGCGCTGTGTGACTGATTTTGTGCTGAAACCCCTCCCACAAGAGGCTCTGAAGACCGCGGTACTGCTGGCAAACTGCTACAATGTAACAATGTTCAGAGACAGGAAATAGCTGTTATTAGCTGTCTAACAGACAGAGCAGCTAGAAACAGCTAAATAACCTGCCCACAGTAACAATGTCACCATGTAATAAATGTCAGAATGTTAATCTGGGAGAGGAAAGATTTTACAATGAGCAAACACTGACTAAATCATTTATACATAATTATGGTAAAAAATGAAGCACTTTTTTTACTACATTATTTTCACTGGAGTTCCTCTTTAAGGACTGCAGTCATAAAACCCCTTAAGGTCCAGAGCCTTTTTTTCCATTCGGACCACTGCAGCTTTCACGGTTTATTGCTCAGTCATACAACCTACCACCTAAATGAATTTTACCTCCTTTTCTTGTCACTAATACAGCTTTCTTTCGGTGCTATTTGATTGCTGCTGCGAGTTTTACTTTTTATTATATTCATCAAAAAAGACATGAATTTTGTCAAAAAAATGACTTTTTTAACTTTCTGTGCTGACATTTTTCAAATAAAGTAAAATTTCCTATACATTTGAGCGCGAAAGTTATTCTGCTACATGTCTTTGATAAAAAAAAACCCATTCAGTGTATATTTATTGGATTGGGTAAAAGTTATAGCGTTTACAAACTATGGTGCCAAAAGTGAATTTTCCCATTTTCAAGCATCTCTGACTTTTCTGCGCACCTGTCAGGTTTCATGAGGGGCTAAAATTCCAGGATAGTACAAATCCCCCCCAAATGACCCCATTTTGGAAAGAAGACATCCCAAAGTATTCAGTGAGAGGCATGGTGAGTTCATAGAAGATTTTATTTTTTGTCACAAGTTAGCGGAAAATGACACTTTGTAACAAAAAAACAAAAAAAAAAAAGTTTCCATTTCTTCTAACGTGCGACAAAAAAAAAATGAAATCTGCCACGGACTCACTATGCTACTCTCTGAATACCTTGAAGTGTCTACTTTCCAAAATGGGGTCATTTGTGGGGTGTGTTCACAGTCCTGGCATTTTGGGGGGTGCCTAATTGTAAGCACCCCTGTAAAGCCTAAAGATGCTCATTGGACTTTGGGCCCCTTAGCGCAGTTAGGCTGCAAAAAAGTGCCACACATGTGGTATTGCCGTACTCAGGAGAAGTAGTATAATGTGTTTTGGGGTGTATTTTTACACATACCCATGCTGGGTGGGAGAAATATCTCCGTAAATGACAATTGTTTTATTTTTTTTACACACAATTGTCAATTTATAGAGATATTTCTCCCACTCAGCATGGGTATGTGGAAAAATACACCCCAAAACACATTATACTACTTCTCCTGAGTACGGCGATACCACATGTGTGGCACTTTTTTGCACCCTAACTGCGCTAAGGGGCCCAAAGTCCAATGAGTACCTTTAGGATTTCACAGGTCATTTTGAGAAATTTCGTTTCAAGACTGCTCCTCACGGTTTAGGGCCCCTAAAATGCCAGGACAGTATAGGAATCCCACAAATTACCCCATTTTAGAAAGAAGACACCCCAAGGTATTCCATTAGGAGGATGGTGAGTTCATAGAAGATTTTTTTTTTTTGTCACAAGTTAGCGGAAATTGATTTTAATTGTTTTTTTTCACAAAGTGTCATTTTCTGCTAACTTGTGACAAAAATAAAATCTTCTATGAACTCACCATACTCCTAACGGAATACCTTGGGGTGTCTTCTTTCTAAAATGGGGTCATTTGTGGGGTTCCTATACTGCCCTGGCATTTTAGGGGCCCTAAACCGTGAGGAGTAGTCTTGAAACCAAATGTCGCAAAATGACCTGTGAAATCCTAAAGGTACTCATTGGACTTTGGGCCCCTTAGCGCACTTAGGGTGCAAGAAAGTGCCACACATGTGGTCCCGCCGTACTCAGGAGAAGTAGTATAATGTGTTTTGGGGTGTATTTTTACACATACAGATGCTAGGTGGGAGAAATATCTCTGTAAATGACAATTATTTGATTTTTTTTACACACAATTGTCCATTTACAGAGAGATTTCTCCCACCCAGCATGGGTATGTATAAAAATACACCTCAAAACACATTATACTACTTCTTCTGAGTACGGCGATACCACATGTGTGACACTTTTTTGCAACCTAGGTGCGCTAAGGGGCCTAACGTCCTATTCACAGGACATTTTGAGGCATTTGGATTCTAGACTACTCCTCACGGTTTAGGGCCCCTAAAATGCCAGGGCAGTATAGGAACCCCACAAGTGACCCCATTTTAGATTGAAGACACCCCAAGGTATTCCGTTAGGGGTATGGTGAGTTCATAGAAGATTTTTTTTTGTCACAAGTTAGCGGAAAATGCCACTTTGTGAAAAAAAACAACAATACATATCAATTTCCGCTAACTTGTGACAAAAAATAAAATCTTCTATGAACTCACCATACTCCTAACGGAATACCTTGGGGTGTCTTCTTTCTAGAATGGGGTCATTTGTGGGGTTCCAATACTGCCCTGGCATTTTAGGGGCCCTAAACCGTGAGTAGTCGTCTTGAACCCAAATGTCTCAAAATGACCTGTGAAATCCTAAAGGTACTCATTGGACTTTGGGCCCCTTAGCACAGTTAGGCTGCAAAAAAGTGTCACACATGTGGTATCGCCGTACTCAGAAGAAGTAGTATAATGTGTTTTGTGGTGTATTTTTACATATAACCATGCTGGGTGGGAGAAATATCTCTGTAAATGACACATTTTTGATTTTTTTTACACACAATTGTCCATTTACAGAGAGATTTCTCCCACCCAGCATGGGTATGTGTAAAAATACACCACAAAACACATTATACTACTTCTCCTGAGTATGGCGATACTACATGTGTGACACTTTTTTGCAGCCTAGGTGCGCTAAGGGGCCCAACGTCCTATTCACAGGTCATTTTGAGGCATTTGTTTTCTAGACTACTCCCCACGGTTTAGGGCCCCTAAAATGCCAGGGCAGTATAGGAACCCCACAAGTGACCCCATTTTAGAAAGACGACACCCCAAGGTATTCCGTTAGGGGTATGGTGAGTTCATAGAAGATTTTATTTTTTGTCACAAGTTAGTGAAAAATGACACTTTGTGAAAAAAACAATAAAAATCCAATTTCCGCTAACTTTTGACAAAAAATAAAATCTTCTATGAACTCATCATACACCTAACAGAATACCTTGGGGTGTCTTCTTTCTAAAATGGGGTCACTTGTGGGGTTCCTATACTGCCCTGGCATTTTACGGGCCCAAAACTGTGAGTAGTCTGGAAACCAAATTTCTCAAAATGACTGTTCAGGGGTATAAGCATCTGCAAATTTTGATGACAGGTGGTCTATGAGGGGGCAAATTTTGTGGAAACGGTCATAAGCAGGGTGGCCTCTTAGATGACAGGATGTATTGGGCCTGATCTGATGGATAGGAGTGCTAGGGGGGTGACAGGAGGTGATTGATGGGTGTCTCAGGGGGCGGTTAGAGGGGAAAATAGATGCAATCAATGCACTGGGGAGGTGATCGGAAGGGGGTCTGAGGGGGATCTGAGGGTTTGGCCGAGTGATCAGGAGCCCACACTGGGCAAATTAGGGCCTGATCTGATGGGTAGGTGTGCTAGGGGGTGACAGGAGGTGATTTATGGGTGTCTCAAGGTGTGATTAGAGGGGGGAAATAGATGCAAGCAATGCACTAGCGAGGTGATCAGGGCTGGGGTCTGAGGGCGTTCTGAGGTGTGGGCGGGTGATTGGGTGCCCGCAAGGGGCAGATTAGGGTCTAATCTGATGGGTAACAGTGACAGGTGGTGATAGGGGGTGATTGATGGGTAATTAGTGGGTGTTTAGAGGAGAGAAGAGATGTAAACACTGCACTTGGGAGGTGATCTGATGTCGGATCTGCGGGCGATCTATTAGTGTGGGTGGGTGATCAGATTGCCCGCAAGGGGCAGGTTAGGGGCTGATTGATGGGTGGCAGTGACAGGGGGTGATTGATGGGTGGCAGTGACAGGGGGTGATTGATGGGTGATTGACAGGTGATCAGTGGGTTATTACAGGGAATAACAGATGTAAATATTGCACTGGCGAATTGATAAGGGGGGGGGGGTCTGAGGGCAATCTGAGCGTGTGGGCGGGTGATTGGGTGCCCGCAAGGGGCAGATTAGGGTCTAATCTGATGGGTAACAGTGACAGGTGGTGATAGGGGGTGATTGATGGGTAATTAGTGGGTGTTTAGAGGAGAGAATAGATGTAAACACTGCGCTTGGGAGGTGATCTGATGTCGGATCTGCGGGCGATCTATTGGTGTGGGTGGGTGATCAGATTGCCCGCAAGGGGCAGGTTAGGGGCTGATTGATGGGTGGCAGTGACAGGGGGTGATTGATGGGTGGCAGTGACAGGGGGTGATTGACAGGTGATCAGTGGGTTATTACAGGGAAGAACGGATGTAAATAATGCACTGGCGAATCGATAAGGGGGGGTTTGAGGGCAATCTGAGCGTGTGGGCGGGCGATTGGGTGCCCGCAAAGGGTCTAATCTGATGGGTAACAGTGACAGGTGGTGATAGGGGGTGATTGATGGGTAATTAGTGGGTGTTTAGAGGAGAGAATAGATGTAAACGATGGATTTGGGAGGTGATCTGATGTCGGATCTGCGGGCGATCTATTGGTGTGAGTGGGTGATCAGATTGCCCGCAAGGGGCAGGTTAGGGGCTGATTGATGGGTGGCAGTGACAGGGGGTGATTGATGGGTGGCAGTGGCAGGGGGTGATTGACAGGTGATCAGTGGGTTATTACAGGGAAGAACGGATGTAAATAATGCACTGGCGAATCGATAAGGGGGGGGGTTGAGGGCAATCTGAGTGTGTGGGCGGGCGATTGGGTGCCCGCAAGGGTCTAATCTGATGGGTAACAGTGACAGGTGGTGATAGGGGGTGATTGATGGGTGATTGATGGGTAATTAGTGGGTGTTTAGAGGAGAGAATAGATGTAAACGATGGATTTGGGAGGTGATCTGATGTCGGATCTGCGGGCGATCTATTGGTGTGGGTGGGTGATCAGATTGCCCGCAAGGGGCAGGTTAGGGGCTGATTGATGGGTGGCAGTGACAGGGGGTGATTGACGGGTGATTGACAGGTGATTGACAGGTGATTGACAGGTGATTGACAGTTGATCAGGGGGGATAGATGCATACAGTACACAGGGGGGGGGAGGGTCTGGGGGGGTCTGGGGAGAATCTGAGGGGTGGGGGGTGATCAGGAGGGAGCAGGGGGCAGTTTAGGGACTAAAAAAAAAATAGCGTTGACAGATAGTGACAGGGAGTGATTGATGGGTGATTAGGGGGGTGATTGTGTGCAAATGGTGGTCTGGGGGGTGGGCAGGGGGGGGTCTGAGGGGTACTGTGGGCGTTCAGGGGGCAGGGGGGGGCAGATCAGTGTGTTTGGGTGCAGACTAGGGTGGCTGCAGCCTGCCCTGGTGGTCCCTCGGACACTGGGACCACCAGGGCAGGAGGCAGCCTGTATAATACACTTTGTAAACATTACAAAGCGTATTATACGCTTCCTATCCGGCGATCGTCGGGTTAACAACCCGCCGGCGCTTCCGATTGGCCGGCGGGTTGACGTCGCGGGTGGGCGGAGCCTATTGCCGGTGGATGCGCGCGCATCCCAGCGCGCGATCCCCGGCCAGAGAGTGCCCCAGGACCTGACGCCAATCTGCGTTACGTGGTCCTGGGGCTGCCACTTTGCCGCCGCCAATATGAAGTAGGCGGTCGGCAAGTGGTTAAAGTCTCCACAAGGGCCTGCTGGTATTCTTCCATTTTGACCTGTCGGACTCTTTCTTCAAGCAGTTTTGGAACATTGTGTTTGTACCGTGGATCCAGAAGGGTATAAACCCAGTAATTGGTGTTGTCCAGAATGCGCACAATGCCTGGGTCGCGTTCAATGCAGTCCTAGGCCGAAGAGGTCATAGCCTAGGGTCACAAAAACCTGTTTATTTGGGCTATTTCAATGGTAGTGATGGTGACGTACATAAATCTCAGCCATGGCCGTTAGCAACGTCTGAATTTCACGAAATGTCTCATGCAGGTAGAAGACATATTGTTAGACTTGGATTCCAAAGATGGGGTCCCTACATCTCTGCAAACCAGAGTTACAGGGGTCCAAAATTGGTAAAATCCCCCATAGACTTTCATTGCCTCCCTATTTCACTTTCCAAAATCTCACATCTTTTCAAAGGGCAATGGCTCAGCAGTACCAAATTTTCTAGCATTGTAGGGACCCTTAGGGGGAACATGACTGGTGAGTTTCGGGCCCCTAGGCCAAAGAGGTCATAGCCTAGGGTCACAAAAACCTGTTTATTTGGGCTATTTCAATGGTAGTGATGGTGACGTACATAAATCTCAGCTATGGCCGTTAGCAACGTCTGAATTTCACGAAATGTCTCATGCAGGTAGAAGACATATTGTTAGACTTGGATTCCAAAGATGGGGTCCCTACATCTCTGCAAACCAGAGTTACAGGGGTCCAAAATTGGTAAAATCCCCCATAGACTTTCATTGCCTCCCTATTTCACTTTCCAAAATCTCACATCTTTTCAAAGGGCAATGGCTCAGCAGTACCAAATTTTCTAGCATTGTAGGGACCCTTAGGGGGAACATGACTGGTGAGTTTCGGGCCCCTAGGCCAAAGAGGTCATAGCCTAGGGTCACAAAAACCTGTTTATTTGGGCTATTTCAATGGTAGTGATGGTGACGATTTTACCAATTTTGGACCCCTGTAACTCTGGTTTGCAGAGATGTAGGGACCCCATCTTTGGAATCCAAGTCTAACAATATGTCTTCTACCTGCATGAGACATTTCGTGAAATTCAGACGTTGCTAACGGCCATGGCTGAGATTTATGTACGTCACCATCACTACCATTGAAATAGCCCAAATAAACAGGTTTTTGTGACCCTAGGCTATGACCTCTTCGGCCTAGGACTGCATTGAACGCGACCCAGGCATTGTGCGCATTCTGGACAACACCAATTACTGGGTTTATACCCTTCTGGATCCACGGTACAAACACAATGTTCCAAAACTGCTTGAAGAAAGAGTCCGACAGGTCAAAATGGAAGAATACCAGCAGGCCCTTGTGGAGACTTTAAAGAGGAGATTGACATCCTCCCCCTCCTCTAGCCAGTTGTACGCCGACAGACTGACTTCCGCAAACCCAGGACGACCAGGAGGGCAGCAAACAACACAAGCCGCAGCTAGTGCCCAAAAGGGAATGGTATCGGCAGTGTCCTTGGAGTGGGAAAATTTTCTGACACCCATGCAGCAGCACACAGAACAGCAAGCGTGCAGATCCACCTCCAACACCGATCGCCTGGAGAAGATGGTCAAGGACTACATGTCAGATGGCATAGTTGTGTTGAACAATCCATCTGCACCCTTCAACTATTGGGTATCGAAGCTAGACACCTGGCACAAACTAGCAATGTACGCAATAGAGGTGCTGGCTTGCCCGGCAGCCAGCGTTATGTCGGAACGCTGTTTTAGTGCTGCCGGAGGCATCGTCACAGATCGGCGTATCCGCCTCTCCACAGAAAATGCAGACCGTCTGACTCAAATTAAAATGAATCAATCCTGGATTGGAAACGACTACGCAACACTCCCGGACCCCAACCAAGTAACATGAACAATGAACATCTGTGATGGGTTAGCGTTTCCGGTCCCTGTTTATTGAACCTCTCATCTGTATTACATTTATGACTGCATGGCGACAAAACACAAATTGCTATCCGCACGCTTCTTGTCCTCATGCAAGGCCTGGGTTGTTGTGTCTCAAAGCGTGGCCTTCTCCTCCTGTGCCACCCTCCTCCTGTTCCATCACGTGTGCTGCTGCTGGGTTAGCGTTACCGGTCCCTTTTTCCTGGAACCTCTTATATGTATTACATTTATGACTGCATGCCGACAAAAAGCATGTTACCTGTGCAAAGAAAACAGACATTTCCCGCATTTAAAAGACAGTTTTCCCTTTGAAACTTTAAAATCGATTTTCTCAAAAACTATAAGCTCTTTTTGCTAATTTTTTTTTCCTCTTGTACCCACTCCCAAGGTGCACATACCCTGTAAATTTGGGGTATGTAGCATGTAAGGAGGCTTTACAAAGCACAAAAGTTCGGGTCCCCATTGACTTCCATTATGTTCGGAGTTCGGCTCGAACACCCGAACATCGCGGCCATGTTCGGCCTGTTCGGCCCGAACCCGAACATCTAGGTGTTCGCCCAACACTAGTGAAGAGCTGGTGGAGGAGGAGTCGGGCCGGAGATCCTGGGCCAAAGATCGGGATGCGGAGGCGGCACAAGAGGGTGAGGAGGCGGTGAGAGGCGGAAACTTTGGCACCAGAGGGCGCGGAAAGCGCTCTAAGAAGGCGAGACGGATGTTTTCTCCGCCTCCTCCTCAGCCCGGAGTACGTAGGAGGAAGGAAATGGGCAGCAGAGGACAGGTTTCTTTGCCTCAGGCGTCACACATAGTGCTGGAGGAGGCTATACGGGAGGAAGCTGGTCCTAGTCGGCAGATGCAGCCGGAGCCTGGGCCGAGCAGCAGACCTCCTGTATTGCCTGGTGAGTATCCTGAGGTTTGTTCTTTGCAGGATGTAAATACTAAGTTGTGTCAGTTAGCTGAGGTAGGTTTGTCTGAAGTGATGGCTGCTTCTAAGGGACAGCAATGGGAAGGGCAAAAGGAGGTTTCTTCGCCTGCAGCAGTGTGGTTACCTCAGAATGTGAGGAGGGATGCCCTTGTCATGGTACAGCCAGAATTGAGATCCGGGGTAGCAGAGCTTCATTATAGGGAAGCTATCCCTTGTAGTTTGTCCCCTCTTGGGTTCCATTTGAGTACAGCTGTTAAAGAAAAATATGGAACGGGGAATTTTTAGATATTCTTTCATTACTCCCCTTTTACAAGGAGTTTAATTCTAAAGATAAAAAAGAGGGTGAGGAGGAAAGAAAGAGGCCTGTATTGCAGACATTCAGCAATTGGCTCCAGGCCTTTTGCATATATTCTAGTGTGTTGGGTGAAAAGAAGTCGGAGCTTTGTACTGGTTTATTCCAGCATCTAGACATCATTGCAGAGGCATATAGACAGTTTGGCGGATTGGCCTGGTATTTATAGGACGAGGCCTTTCGTCAGAGAATGTCAGTACACCCGACTTTACAATGGGAAACAAAGGACGTCGGACTCTGGATTGTATTTATGCTGCCTCAAAGATCTGGTGTGGCAAAACAGACGCAGCCGACACAGGGCTCATTTAAGAAAGGGCTCTGTTTTGCTTTCAATGTAAGTTTATGAGTAATGCCAGTGTAAGTTTATGAGTAATTGTAGGTATAAGCATGAATGTAATCATTGTGGCGGCTCACACTCTGCTTCACGATGTTTTAAGAAGGCGGGTTTGCAAAGTTAGGGGTCCGCAAAGGACCTTTTTCTCAAAAGCACCGACTGGGAAAAATGTTGCCATGGCTAAGGGTGTATCCAAAGCAGCAGACCAGTCAGCTGCTCATTGAGGGTTTTTCTAAAGGTTTTCATATCCCAGCATTTAGTGGTAAAGGTTGCTCGATTGTAGCTAACCTGAAGTCAGTTGGTCATTTTCCGCATATAGTACAAAAAAAGATTTAAAAAGAATTGGAGGCGGGTTGGTTTCTGGCCCATTTGATTCCCCTCCTTTTGAGGATTTCAGGATTTCTCCATTGGGGGTCATACCCAAAAAAGCCCCCAATGAATACCGAGTAATTCATCATCTATCATTCCCAAAAGATGCGTCGCTGAATGATGAATTGGATAAGAATCTGACTTCTGTGTCTTATGTTACATTTGAGCAAACTTTAAAGATTATTAGAAGTTTTGGAAGAAATGCGTTGCTTGCTAAGACAGACATTCAGTCTGCCTTTAGGCTTTTACCTATTGCTCCTGAAGGATTTAATTCGTTGGGGTTTTACTTTCAGGAACATTTTTATTTCGATCGCTGCCTACCAATGGGGTGTTCACTTTCTTGTTTTTATTTTGAATCTTTTTCGACTTTCCTGGAGTGGGTGGTAACACAAAGAATTGATGAAGGAGCCGTAGTTCATTATCTTGATGACTTTTTATTCATAGGCCCTAAAGACTCTCAAGCGTGTCAGACACTGTTAACAATTTTTGTTCAGACAATGGAGGAGTTTGGTATTCCGCTAGCCGAAGAAAAGACGGGTAATCCTACCATTACAATAGACACGAAGGAGATAGAAAAATTAATGTTCTGAGGTCATTGTTGAATGAGTTGATGGTGAAGGAGAAGGCTACAGTGAAACAAATACAGTCATTATTAGGGCATTTGGCCTTTGCGTCAAGAATTATGCCTATGGGGAGACTATTTTCCAGAAGGCTGGCGCAGGCTATTGCCGGGTTTAAGTCGCCCAAGATGCATTTCCGTTTGGTCAGGGAGGTCAAGGAGGACTTCCTGGTGTGGTATGAGATTTTATCATGCTACAATGGTAGGTCCATGTGGCAGCAGGAATTCATTATGGATTCAGAAATTGAATTTTTCACAGATGCGGCTGGATCGGTGGGATATGGCGCATACTGGTGCGGTCGGTGGTCGGCTGAGAGGTGGCATGCATCTTGGGTCTACGGTGGTGTTACAAGAAACATTGTTTTATTGGAACTTTTCCCAGTAGTGGTGTCATTAGTACTATGGGGAAAAGAATTTGCGAACAAGAGCATTATGCTCCAAACGGATAACAGAGGTGTGTTGTATGCGGTGAATTGTTTATCAGCAAAATCGGATTTAGTGGTCTGCTTGTTGAGGCATTTAGTACTTGTGTGCTTAAAATGTAATATTTGGATAAAAGCAGCATACCTTCCAGGGAAGATGAATTTAATAGCTTATGCTTTATCTCGTCAGCAGTTGGAGTCGTTCAGAACGTTGGCCCCGTCGGCAAGACAAGAAGGAGAGGTTTGCCCGGAGCATCCTTGGAGCCTTATTTGGGTTTGATTCAAAAAATGGTAAAGAATTCAGTGGCTTCTAATACATGGAAGTCCTATGAAGAAGCATGGGTTAGTTGGTGCAGGTTTGCAGATGGGTATGATTTATCTCCGTTGGCTGATTCAGCTGACATGTTTCTAGCATTCATGTGTCAGGTTTTAGAATCAGGCGGCTCTTATAGCAAAATAGTCAGGATGTTAGCAGGCATTTCATTCTTTAGAAGATTGAGTCAGGTACCTTCAAGTAGTTCATATGCAGTGGTCAAGCAATTTTTGAAAGGCCTTAAGAAAGATTGGGTTAGGCTGGATAACCGTAGGTCGGTTTCTTTTTCAATTCTTTGTGATTTAGTTCAGGTCTTGGAGGTTGTTTGCAGTAGCAACTATGAGTGTTCACTATTTAAAGCGGCTTTTGTATTAGCCTTCTTTGGGGCATTTAGGATCTCTGAGTTGGTAGCAGTTAATAAAAAGACTGCTGCGCCTCTTAGGTTTGAGGATGTTAAAATTTTTGAGGATAGATTTGAAATTTTTATTAGCAGGTCTAAGACGGACCAGGAAGGTCGGGGGACTTGGATTACGTTACGGGCTGTGTATTTTCCATGTTGTCCGGTTAGAGCGATAAAGGATTTCGTGGCAGTACGACCTCAGGCTGTGTCTTTTTTGGTGCATCAAGATGGTGGTGCCTTGTTGAGATTCCAGTTTAGGTCTGTATTTAATAGGTGTCTGATGCGCTTGGGTCTGGGTGATATGAAATTCACATCCCATTCGTTTCGGATTGAGGCAGCCACAGAAGCCTCCAGATGTGGTTTATCTGATGAAGCCCTTCAGAGAATTGGGCGGTGGGAGTCCAATAGGTTTCGGATCTATGTGAGACCTAATTTGTTTGTTTATTGATGTATTACAGGTAAAAAAGAGATTGTTTGGATATTAGGTCACTCTTATATTTTCTGGGCACAGAAGAGAGCCAAGTATAGACCTTATACGAAGAATTTGTTCCTTGACATTGAATCCTGCCAGATCCTTTGGCAAGGTATACGTGGCCTTCGGTGGAACGGCCTTATTCCATTGATTATCAGAAAATTGCGCTGTTGGCCAATCCCAGATGTGCTGTTAATTCACCTTGGTGGCAACGACTTGGGGAAGTGGAGGACAATTGACTTAATGGACAAAATGAGGGAGGACATTATTCAGATTAATAATCAATTTCAAAGCACAAAATTGATCTTCTCAGAAATGGTCCCGAGAAGGGTTTGGCTTAGCCCTAGACTTAAGTTTATAGATAGGATCCGCAAGCGAATTAATAAACATATGGCTAAGATATTGTTAAATTTGGGAGGATTGTCCATTCGTCATATTGAGCTAAAAGAAAGGGAGTTTGGTCTCTTTCGTAGCGATGGTGTGCACTTTCCTCCATTGGTCTTGATGTCTTTAATGCTAATTTCAGTACAGGTATTGAGAGGGCCGCGGTTTTGGGGGGCCAGTCCAGTGTAGCTGGGCTGGCTTCTGGGTAAATGTCACCGGGTGATGGACATTTGGGTTTATTAATAAAGGGGTTCTTTATTAATAACTTGAGTCATCTATGTTTTACTGATGTTTGAATTTATGATTTAATAAAGTTGGTTCATTAATTTCCCCAATAAATGGCCGCGGCCTTACTCCAAAGTTTTGTGTTGGTTATTTATTTATATATTATTAATGTTAAGTGGAAGGGCTTAGTGGGACGTGCAATTCCATGGAGCCGGCAGGGGGAGAAAAAGTAACATTTGCAATCAGGGATACTAAGGTCGGTGTCAGGGTCATTAAAGATCCAACATTTTGGATCCTTAAAGTGGAATTTTAACCAAGGATTGAACGTTATCCCTATCAGTAGCTGATACCCACTTTCCTACGATAAATCTTTACCTTTTCTCAAATAGATCACCAGGGGGGTCTGTATGGCGGATATTGTGATGAAACCCCTCCCACAGTGTGATGTCATGACCAGGGTCCAGACAGTTGGCTGTCTGTGAACCTTGTTGCATTGTGGGAAATAACAGCTATTTCCAACTGCCAAGCAACCAGTATCTCCCTCTGTGTATAGAACTTTCAGAAAAAAAATCTTTCATACAAATCACCTGGCAGAACTAAAGATGTCACCACTTGTGATAAATTTCAGAATATACATCAGGGAGAGGAAAGATTTTACAGTGGGCAAACACTGAATAAGCTATAAATGAATATTGTAAAAAATAAGCAATTTTATTCATGATTTTATTTTCACTACAGTTCCTTCTTAAAGGGGCACTATGTATTGTAAAATTTAAAATATGTGCAAACATATACAAATAAGTACGTTTTTTTTCCGGAGTAAAATGAGCCATAAATGACTTTTCTTCTATGTTGCTGTCATTTACAGTAGGTAATAGAAATCTGACAGAAGCGACAGGTTTTGGACTAGTCCACCTCTTCATAGGGGATTCTCAGGGATTTATTTATTTTCAAAAGCACTTAGTGAATGGCAGTTGCTTCATCCAACTGCCCAAAAAACTGTGTAGCGATCAGGGAAGCTGGCCAGCATCATTGTTTAAAGAGGAACTCCAGTGAAAATAATGTAGTAAAAAAAGTGCTTCATTTTTTACCATAATTATGTATAAATGATTTAGTCAGTGTTTGCTCATTGTAAAATCTTTCCTCTCCCCAATTTACATTCTGACATTTATTACATGGTGACATTTTTACTGTGGGCAGGTTATGTAGCTGCTCCTAGCTGTTTTGGCTGTTAGAGACAGCTGTAAACAGCTAATTCCTGTCTGTGAACCTTGTTACATTGTAACAAACTGCCAAAAGTACCGCGGTACTCAGAACTTCTTGTGGGAGGGGTTTCAGCACAAATCAGTCATACAGCGCCCCCTGATGGTCTGTTTGTGAAAAGCATTATATTTCTCATGTAAAAGGGGGTATCAGCTACTGATTGTGATAAAGTTCAATTCTAGGTTGGAGTTTCTCTTTAAATCCTTTTTAGGTAATGTCTTTATGAATAATAAAAACCTTGCTGAGAATCCCCTATGAAGAGATGGACTAGTCCAAATCCTGTCGCTTCTATCAGATTTCTATTACCTACTGTAAGTGACAGCAGAGAAAAGTAATTTATGGCTCATTTTACTTAGGAAAAACGTACTTCTTATTTGTCTGTTTGCCTTATATTTAAAATCGTAGTTTTTCGCCATCGTGCCCCTTTAACCTCCTTAGCGGTATGCCCGACCCTGTGTCAGGCATACCGCCGGCTGTCCCCAGGAGTCCCCAGTATAATTTTAAGTGATCGCATAGCTGTAATAGCTTTAGCTAGCACGAGGCTAGCTATCAGTGGTGGCCGGCATCCCCCGATTACTTTTGATCCCTCCGATCGCCGCTAAATACATTACCCTCCCTGGATCCAGTGATCGGCGCAGCCTCCCTGCACATCTCCGGTCCTCTCTATGAGGAGGATCGGGTCTGCGCATGACGTCATGACATTGCCAACGTCATGACGTCATGTTCGATCCTCCCCATAGAGAAGAGCAGAGCTGTCCGGGGAGGCTGCACCGATCGCTGGATACAGGCTGGGTAATGTATTTAGTGGGCGATCGGGGGGATCAAAAGTAATCGGGGGATGGCGGCCACCACTGCTAGCTAGCCTAGTGCTAGCTGAAGCTATTACAGCTATGCGATCACTTAAAATTATACTGGGGGACTGTCAGCTGCAAACCCTCCGGCGTGCGTAATGCTCAGGAGGTTAAGCGATGTCAGCTGTACCATGTACACACTTAGAAAGGTGAATGATCATCAGCCGAAGCAGTCGTTATTAGCCATTTCAAATGACTTTTATACGTACCTTAACCACTTCCCGACCGCCGTATGTACAATTGGCGGCCGGGAAGTGCACCCCGCAAGGACCGCCGTATTGACAATTGGCGGCGGTCCTTGTAGGGGCATGGGCGGAGCGATCGCGTCATCAGTGACGCGATCCTCCGCCTCCGCCTGGCGCCGCTCACCCGCCGCAACATCCCGCCGGCCATACGGAAGCGCCGGCGGGATGTTAACCCCGCGATCGCCGCATACAAAGTGTATAATACACTTTGTAATGTTTACAAAGTGTATTATACAGGCTGCCTCCTGCCCTGGTGGTCCCAGTGTCCGAGGGACCACCAGGGCAGGCTGCAGCCACCCTAGTCTGCACCAAGCACACTGATTTTCCCCCCCCCCCCTGCCCCAGATCGCCCACAGCACCCATCAGACCCCCCCCCTGCCCACCCCCCAGACCCCTGTTTGCACCCAATCACCCCCCTAATCACCCATCAATCACTCCCTGTCACTATCTGTCAACGCTATTTTTTTTTTTATCCCCCACCCTGCTCCCTGCCCCCTCCTGATTACCCCCCACCCCTCAGATTCTCCCCAGACCCCCCCCCCAGACCACCCCCCCTGTTTACTGTATGCATCTATCCCCCTGATCACCTGTCAATCACCTGTCAATCACCTGTCAATCACCTGTCAATCACCCATCAATCACCCGTCAATCACCCCCTGTCACTGCCACCCATCAGCCAGCCCCTAACCTGCCCCTTGCGGGCAATCTGATCACCCCCCCCACACCAATAGATCGCCCGCAGATCCGACATCAGATCACCTCCCAAATCCATTGTTTACATCTATTCTCTCCTCTAAACACACACTAATTACCCATCAATCACCCATCAATCACCCCCTATCACCACCTGTCACTTTTACCTATCAGATCAGACCCTAATCTGCCCCTTGCGGGCACCCAATCACCCGCCCACACGCTCAGATTGCCCTCTGACCCCCCCTTATCAATTCACCAGTGCATTAATTACATCTGTTCTTCCCTGTAATAACCCACTGATCACCTGTCAATCACCTGCCAATCACCTATCACCCATCAATCACCCCCTGTCACCCCCTGTCACTGCCACCCATCAATCAGCCCCTAACCTGCCCCTTGCGGGCAATCTGATCACCCACCCACACCATTAGATCGCCCGCAAACCCGCCGTCAGATTACCTCCCAAATGTATTGTTTACATCTGTTATCTTCTCTAAACACCCACTAATTACCCATCAATCACCCATCAATCACCCCCTATCACCACCTGTCACTGTTACCTATCAGATCAGACCCTAATCTGCCCCTTGCGGGCACCCAATCACCCGCCCACACGCTCAGATTGCCCTCAGACCCCCCCCCTTATCAATTCGCCAGTGCATTAATTACATCTGTCCTTCCCTGTAATAACCCACTGATCACCTGTCAATCACCTGCCAATCACCTATCACCCATCAATCACCCCGTCACTGCCACCCAACAATCAGCCCCTAACCTGCCCCTTGCGGGCAATCTGATCACCCACCCACACCAATAGATCGCCCGCAGATCCGACATCAGATCACCACCCAAGCGCAGCGTTTACATCTATTCTCTCCTCTAAACACCCACTAATTACCCATCAATCACCCCCTATCATCACCTGTCACTGTTACCCATCAGATCAGACCCTAATCTGCCCCTTGCGGGCACCCAATCGCCCGCCTACATGCTCAGATTGCCCTCAGACCCCCCCTTATCAATTCGCCAGTGCAATATTTACATCTGTTCTCCCCTGTAATAACCCACTGATTACCTGTCAATCACCTATCAATCACCCATCAATCACCCCCTGTCACTGCCACCCATCAATCACCCCCTGTCACTTCCACCCATCAATCACCCGCTGTCACTGCCACCCATCAATCAGCCCCTAACCTGCCCCTTGCGGGCAAACTGATCACCCACCCACACCAATAGATCGCCCGCAGATCCGACATCAGATCACCACCCAAGCGCAGTGTTTCCATCTATTCTCTACCCTAAACACCCACTAATTACCCATCAATCACCCCCTGTCACTGCTACCTATCAGATTAGACCCCTATCTGCCCCTAGGGCACTCAATCACCCGCCCACACCCTCAGAATGCCCTCAGACCCCAGCCCTGATCACCTCGCCAGTGCATTGCTTGCATCTATTCCCCCCTCTAATCACACCTTGAGACACCCATCAATCACCTCCTGTCACCCCCTAGCACACCTACCCATCAGATCAGGCCCCAATTTGCCCCGTGTGGGCTCCTGATCACTCGGCCAATCCCTCAGATCCCCCTCAGACCCCCTTCCGATCACCTCCCCAGTGCATTGATTGCATCTATTTTCCCCTCTAACCACCCCCTGAGACACCCATCAATCACCTCCTGTCACCCCCCTAGCACTCCTATCCATCAGATCAGGCCCAATACAACCTGTCATCTAAAAGGCCACCCTGCTTATGACCGGTTCCACAAAATTCGCCCCCTCATAGACCACCTGTCATCAAAATTTGCAGATGCTTATACCCCTGAACAGTCATTTTGAGACATTTGGTTTCCAGACTACTCACGGTTTTGGGCCTGTAAAATGCCAGGGCGGTATAGGAACCCCACAAGTGACCCCATTTTAGAAAAAAAGACACCCCAAGGTATTCTGTTAGGTGTATGACGAGTTCATAGAAGATTTTATTTTTTGTCAAAAGTTAGCGGAAATTAATTTTTATTGGTTTTTTTTCACAAAGTGTCATTTTTCACTAACTTGTGACAAAAAATAAAATCTTCTATGAACTCGCCATACACCTAACGGAATACCTTGGGGTGTCTTCTTTCTAAAATGGGGTCACTTGTGGGGTTCCTATACTGCCCTGGCATTTTAGAGGCCCTAAACCGCGAGGAGTAGTCTAGAAAACAAATGCTTCAAAATGACCTGTGAATAGGACGTTGGGCCCCTTAGCGCACCTAGGCTGCAAAAAATTGTCACACATGTGGTACCGCTGTACTCAGGAAAAGTAGTATAATGTGTTTTGGGGTGTATTTTTACACATACCCATGCTGGATGGGAGAAATTTCTATGTAAATGGACAATTGTGTGTAAAAAAATCAAACAATTGTCATTTACAGAGATATTTCTCCCACTTAGCATGGGTATGTGTAAAAATACACCCCAAAACGCATTATACTACTTCTCCTGAGTACGGCGGTACCACATGTGTGACACTTTTTTACACCCTAAGTACGCTAAGGGGCCCAAAGTCCAATGAGTACCTTTAGGATTTCACAGGTCATTTTGCGACATTTGGTTTCAAGACTACTCCTCACGGTTTAGGGCCCCTAAAATGCCAGGGCAGTATAGGAACCCCACAAATGACCCCATTCTAGAAAGAAGACACCCAAAGGTATTCCGTACGGAGTATGGTGAGTTCATAGAAGATTTTATTTTTTGTCACAAGTTAGCGGAAAATGACACTTTGTGAAAAAAAACTATTAAAATCAATTTCCGCTAACTTGTGACAAAAAAATAAAAACTTCTATGAACTCACCATACTCCTAACGGAATACCTTGGGGAGTCTTGTTTCTAAAATGGGGTCATTAGTGGGGTTCCTATACTGCCCTGGCATTTTAGGGGCCCTAAACCGTGAGGAGTAGTCTTGAAACAAAAATGACCTGTGAAATCCTAAAGGTACTCATTGGACTTTGGGCCCCTTAGTGCAGTTAGGGTGCAAAAAAGTGCCACACATGTGGTATCGCCGTACTCGGGAGAAGTAGTATAATGTGTTTTGGGGTGTATTTTTACACATACCCATGCTAGGTGGGAGAAATACCTCTGTAAATGACAATCTTTTGATTTTTTTACACACAATTGTCCATTTACAGAGGTATTTCTCCTACCCAGCATGGGTATGTGTAAAAATACACCCCAAAACACATTGTACTACTTCTCCCGAGTACGGCGATACCACATGTGTGGCACTGTTTTGCACCCTAACTGCGCTAAAGGGCCCAAAGTCCAATGAGTACCTTTAGAATTTCACAGGTCATTTTGAGAAATTTCGTTTCAAGACTACTCCTCACGGTTTAGGGCCCCTAAAATGCCAGGGCAGTATAGGAACCCCACAAATGACCCCATTTTAGAAAGAAGACACCCCAAGGTATTCCGTTAGGAGTATGGTGAGTTCATAGAAGATTTTATTTTTTGTCAAAAGTTAGCGGAAAATGACACTTTGTGAAAAAACACAATTAAAATCAATTTCCGCTAACTTTTGACAAAAAAATAAAATCTTCTATGAACTCACTATACTCCTAACGGAATACCTTGGGGTGTCTTCTTTCTAAAATGGGGTCATTTGTGGGGTTCCTATACTGCCCTGGCATTTTAGGGGCCCTAAACCGTGAGGAGTAGTCTTGAAACGAAATTTCTCAAAATGACCTGTGAAATTCTAAAGGTACTCATTGGACTTTGGGCCCTTTAGCGCAGTTAGGGTGCAAAAAAGTGCCACACATGTGGTATCGCCGTACTCAGGAGAAGTAGTATAATGTGTTTTGTGGTGTATTTTTACACATACCCATGCTGAGTGGGAGAAAGATCTCTGTAAATGGACAATTGTGTGTAAAAAAAATTAACAAATTGTCATTTACAGAGATATTTCTCCCACCCAGCATGGGTATGTGTAAAAATACACCCCAAAACACATTATACTACTTCTCCTGAGTACGGCAATACCACATGTGTGGCACTTTTTTGCACCCTAACTGCGCTAAGGGGTCCAAAGTCCAATGAGCACCTTCAGGCTTTACAGGGGTGCTTACAATTTAGCACCCCCCAAAATGTCAGGACAGTAAACACACCCCACAAATGACCCCATTTTGGAAAGTAGACACTTCAAGGTATTCAGAGAGGAGCATGGTGAGTCCGTGGCAGATTTCATTTTTTTTTGTCGCAAGTTAGAAGAAATGGAAACTTTTTTTTTTTTTTTTTCACAAAGTGTCATTTTCCGCTTACTTGTGACAAAAAATAATATCTTCTATGAACTCACTATGCCTCTCAGTGAATACTTTGGGATGTCTTCTTTCCAAAATGGGGTCATTTGGGGGGTATTTATACTATCCTGGAATTCTAGCCCCTCATGAAACATGACAGAGGGTCAGAAAAGTCAGAGATGCTTGAAAATGGGAAAATTCACTTTTTGCACCATAGTTTGTAAACGCTATAACTTTTACCCAAACCAATAAATATACACTGAATGGGTTTTTTTTTATCAAAAACATGTTTGTCCACATTTTTCGCGCTGCATGTATACAGAAATTTTACTTTATTTGAAAACTGTCAGCACAGAAAGTAAAAAAAATCATTTTTTTGCCAAAATTCATGTCTTTTTTGCTGAATATAATAAAAAGTAAAAATCGCAGGAGCAATCAAATAGCACTAAAAGAAAGCTTTATTAGTGACAAGAAAAGGAGCCAAAATTCATTTAGGTGGTAGGTTGTATGAGCGAGCAATAAACCGTGAAAGCTGCAGTGGTCTGAATGGAAAAAAAGTGGCCGGTCCTTAAGGGGTAGAAAGCCCTAGGTCCTCAAGTGGTTAACTGCAGTCCTCATGTACAGAAGCCATGCTTTCCAAGTGGGCTTATTGTGCCTGCATGGCATTGAACTGTAGGACATTCTGCCATTAGGTGCTCTGATGTGAAACCTAAGGATGAAATGAGCTACTTCATTCCACAGCTACATGCACATGATACTTATAACAGTTACGGTCCTGTGCTGCGAGTCAGATGGGGAAACGTAGCCTATTGAAATCAATAGGCTGCCGTGCAAAACATACGCACACCGCAAATAGTAGAGCGACAATATTCATATTAGTTAATGGATCAATTCATCAATAATTTCACTAAAATAGGAGGTCCTAACAAACAGTGGTGTAACTACAAATCATGGGGCCCCCCAGTGTAACTTTGATGGGGGCCCCAATGTTCACTCCTCCCTTCCCTTGCCTCCCCTTTGTGACTCTCACGGCCTTGAGGCCCAACTCACAAGGGTCATAAAACAAGAGCTGCCATCATGATCTTCACACCCATAACAGGTGCAGCCACAAACACACCTGATCTGCAATATAGTTCCCTGTATTGGAGGAAGGGAAGGTTAGTAGATGGGGTCACCTACAGCTCTGGGCCCCCCTATGATTGCAGGTGCTCCTCTACTCTAGTTACGCTCTTAACTAGCAAAGTATAAATTCATGACCACAATTAGGAGTAACAAAATATCTATTGTTGGATGTATCCAAAAATAAAAACATTAGAAACAGATAAAATGTAATGAGGACTGTCTGCATGCCAATCCGGAATCAAAAGTCAGAAAAAATATTGGTAAGTGTAATATGTTCACCAACCTTTACAATGCCTATATAAATTATGAACAAAATCATTGAAAAGTGGGATCAGTATCACCGATATGAATTAATAAACACTGAAGTGCAAAACCTGCCAATACAATAAATTAATTCATGAATGAAAACAATTCATAAATAAATTATAAAGAGCTTCAAATTAGACCAAGAAAAAGTGGCAGGAAGTTATTCTGATTGGTTCAATTCCAATCTGCATATAATTTACATGAGATATGATTTTTTAGGCAAGCTTATTTGCATCTCATGGACCATCTCTATTCCTAATTATTTATCATATACTGACACAGTGGACTCCCTCAGAGTTATACTCCCTAAGCTCCTCTCTCCACCAAATTTCCAAATGTGCTGGCTGCTCCTGTTCCCTGTTCTGCACAACCAGCACCTCTGCCCCTTTCTCCTGCCCAGCGTGCCTGCGCTTACCCATCACGTTTTCACCCCTGGAGCATAGTGAGTTGGGTGGGTAAGCTGAATGGGACTGCCCATTCAGCCCACCCATTTAGCTCTGTATGCTCCCTTGGCAGTGACAAGCCCAGCTCTGTGCATGCAGCATAGAGAGTCGGATGGGTGGGCTGAATAGGACTGCCCAATCATCACTGTATGCTACATGCATGGAGCCGGGCTGGTGACCACTCAGAGAACATAGAATGCAGGATGGGCAGGTTAGATGGGCAATCCCATCTAGCTCTCTATAGGCTTGATTCATTAAGCTGTGCAGCAAAAGCATTGCAGCTTAATTTGAAGGAGCACTCACTATGCACGCCTTGCATAGAAGAGCTCATTGCTATGTAAGGAGCGTTCCTTCCTTAGATATACTCGTTGCTTACAAAGCAACAAGCATAACTTTAAATGCCGGTGGTCCTGTGAAGTATCGCGACCACTAGTGAAGTATCACGGTCACGATACTTCACAGGACCACCCGCATTTAAAGTTATGTGTGTTGCTATGTAAGCAACGAGTGTAACTAAGGAAGGCACTCTCCTTACATCGCATTGCGTGCTGCTATGTAGGGCATGCATAGAGAGCACTCCCTCAGCACACTGCTGCCTCTAGGCTCGTGCCTAATGTGCCTATTGCTTAATCAGGCCATGGGCACACACAAATACTTTTTAGCTGTCGCAGCCGGGTATTTAACGGAACTGTACTGTCGCAATTCTGCTAAGATCTCGCCCTGTGTGCAACTATTTTGCTGTTCAATATTTGTTGCCTTATGGCTAATTCAGCCCTTCAACAATATTGCATCACAATGTACCCAATGTTCAATATCTTCTATTGATGGTGTAGTGGTGGTACCGTCTTTCTCCTAAAGTAAGACATCACCTGAATATAAGACCTTGCTGAAATTTCACTTATTCTCCAAATATAAGGCATCCTCAAAAATAAGACCTAGTCCCAGCCCACATGACATCCCATCAGCTGCATCCCTGAGACACATACCACTAATGAGATACTGTATCTAGTAACTACCCTTAGCTGCTGCCTCTGCGAGGTCACTCTCCATTCATGGAGGCTGCATGCTTTCACTCTGAGCTGCTCATCTTCTTCTGCCACTCATCGCCGCCCTTAGATTACACAGGCTGCTTCTAATTGGATCAAGCAGTCTCAGAGGTGGGATCATGCCCCGTTTTTGAGCCAATCACTGACTCGCTGCTACTCAGGAAGTGCAATGATTGGCCCAATTACGGAGCCATGATCCCGCCTTATAAACTGATCCAATTAGAAAGCAGCGGTACTTGTAAACACTGCATGGGCTTCACACAGGCGGCCAACATGGGGACACATCGTGCAGTGCCGATCAGGCACTTGTCATGTCATCCTTGCACACAGCAGGTTTTTCAACTGTGTGCAGGGATGACATGACAGGTGCCCGATCGGCACCATAACAGTACAATGAGCATCAATAAGAGGCGGCCAGCATGGGGACACATCGTGCAGTGCCAATATAAGACATCCCCTGAAAATAAGCCCTAGCACACTTTTTGGAGCAAAAATTAAAATAAGACACTGTCTTATTTTTGGGGAAACACGGTAATAGTGGCAGGTAAGGATAAACAATTATTGTCAATGTTTCCTTCTAGCTCGTCTCCAAAGAGTAAAAAATTACTAGTGGGGAGGTGTCATTACTAACCTAGCCATGGAGCCTCCATCTGATCTCCCATTTCCCTGTTTTCACTCAGTGTTACTGTCTCCCTTGGAAGGATAACACAGTCTATTAAGGTTATCTGCCCTGATGCTTCCGGGTGCCTCGTTGGTAACAGGGTGACCACCCAGTCAGTCAAGCATGCTCCCATTACTGTCTTATAATGCAGCTTCCCATAAGGCACAGTATGTGGTGGCAATCTTGAAGGTGGATACCTAGGCATCTTCACTGGGGAATCAGCAGCATCTGGGGATAAATGGGGTCTTGATCAAAGAAGAAGAGTAGCAGAGATCACAGGAAGACTCCATGGAAAAGCAGGTTTTCTCCCTACAGGATTGCTCTGAAGCATGACTGATTTAACCATAGCAAAAAACACAAAAGTCTGATCCTGCCTTCATATGTACTTCGATTATTTATTTATTTATTATACATTTACATGCTAAAGAGCTTGTGGAGAGATGTGTTAGCTGGTTTCTATTTACTCTGTATTACAGTATTTCCTGGAAATTAAGCAATGCTGAGAGCTCTCCCTGTGTCTGCCTCCTCTCCACATCTGCATTGTTCCGCTGGCTGCTGTCCAAGCCCAGATTACACCTCTCTGATCAGGGCACTGGAAAGCACAACCTGCATGTGCTGTGCATTTGGGTCTTACATAATCTTTTCAGTACTGATCACAAATATACATGTGTGGGATATTCACATGGGGAGTGACAACCTATGGGAAATAATACATGAAAACCTGTGGTGCTAAGTGTCGGGTGCTGTGCAATCATTCCAAATCAGGAAGGGAGATAGTGCTTGCTTGGCAGTTGGAAAAAGACATTATTTCCCACAATGCAGTGAGGTTTCACAAACAGCAAACTGTCAGAACCATGGTCATGACATCACACTGTGGGAGGGGTTTCATAACAATATCAGCTACACAGACCCCCTGGTCTATTGGAGACAAAGGTAACGATTTTTTGTGGAAAAGGGGGTATCAGTTACTGATTGGATTGACGTTCAATCCTTGGTTTAAGTTCCTCTTTAAGGATCTGTACATGCCCAGTACAATGAAGTACTGGGATAGCACACTTATACAGAGAAGTGTCTAAATGTTACGCCTGGTACACATGATGAGATTTTCTGGCAGATTTACTGCCAGATCGATTATTTCCAACATGCCTGATCTGATTTCCGATCGATTTTGTAATCCGTACAACTCTATGGAAAATCGATCGGAAATCAGATTGGACATGTTGGAAATAATCGATCTGGCAGTAAATCTGCCAGAAAATCTCTTCATGTGTACCAGGCATAACATTTAGACACTTCTCTGTATAAGTGTGCTATCCCAGTACTTCATTGTATTGGGCATGTACAGACCTTAAAGCGGAACTTAAACCAAGGATTGAACTTCAATCCAATTGTGTGTACCAGGCATTACATTCCCCTAGACAGGTGGATATATTTCTTTAAAGGGCCAGTGTCACGAAAAATTGTAAAATTTAAAAAACATGTAAACACATACAAATAAGAAGTAGGTTTCTTCCAGAGTAGGCAAAAGAAATCTGACAGAACCTACAGGTTTTGACTAGTCCATCTCTTCTTGCATGATTCTCAGCATGGCTGTTATATTTTATAAAAACATTCCATGAAAAGCACTTGTACAAAGATACTGGCCAGCCTCCCTGCCTGCAGCACACTTTTTTGGCAGTTGGATGGTGCAAAGGTGCTATTTACTAAGTGCATTTGAAAATAAATAAAACCTTGAGAACAGTGGCGGCTCCAGGGGGGTGCTATGCAGGTGCTGGACCAACTTCTGGGGTAGCTGATGACCCGCGGTGCGTGAAAATGGATGTGGCTAAAACCTGCAAAAATGGTGTGGTCATGACCGGATGAGAGCGGAGCTAACTGTAATTTAAAGTGAACCCGAGGAGAGAGTGATATGGAGGCTGCCATATTTATTTCCTTTTAAACAATACTAGTTGCGTGGCAGCACTGCTGATCTATTTGGTTGCAGTAGTGAACTGAATTACACCAGAAACAAGCGTGCAGCTAATCTTGTCAGTTCTGACAATATTGTCAGAAACCCCTGACCTGCTGCATGCTTGTTCAGGGTCTATGGTTGAAAGAATTAGAGGCAGAGGACCAGCCAGGCAACTGGTATTGCTTAAAGTAGAGAAATATGGCAGCCTCAATATTATTCTCACCTCGGGTTCCCTTTAAAAGTGCAATGCAAAGACAGAGGGCTCAAGTTTTGGTGACCCTTTCCCCAGAAAATTCACATAATTGTGCAGGTTTTCTCAAGAAAATACGCGTAATGTGAGCAGATTTGGCCAGAAAATACGTTTAATCATGTCGACAGATTTGACCAGAAAATACGTTCAATCAAGTCGGCAGATTGGACCAAAAAATACGTTCAATCACGTCGGCAGATTTGACCAGAAAAAAGGTTCAATCACGTCGGCAGATTTGACCAGAAAATACGTTCAACCACGTCAGCAGATTTGACCAGAAAATACATTCAATCACGTCGGCAGATTGAACCAGAAAATACATTCAATCACGTTGGCAGATTTGACCAGAAAATACGTTCAATCACGTCGGCAGACTTGATTAGAAAATACTTCAATCATGTGGCAGATTTAACCAGAAAACAATTCAATCATAAGTGGCAGACTTGATCAGAAAACACTTCAATCATATGTGGCAGACTTGATCAGAAAACACTTCAATCCTGTGGCAGATTTAACCAGAAAACACTTCAATCATGTTTGGCAGATTTAACCAGAAAACACTTCAATCATGTGTGGCAGACTTGATCAGAAAACACTTCAATCATGTGTGGCAGACTTGATCAGAAAACACATCAATCATATGTGGCAGACTTGATCAGAAAGCACTTCAATCATGTGTGGCAGACTTGATCAGAAAACACTTCAATCATGTGTGGCAGACTTGATCAGAAAACACATCAATCATATGTGGCAGACTTGATCAGAAAACACTTCAATCATGTGTGGCAGACTTGATCAGAAAACACTTCAATCCTGTGGCAGATTTAACCAGAAAACACTTCAATCATGTTTGGCAGATTTAACGAGAAAACACTTCAATCATGTTTGGCAGATTTAACCAGAAAACACTTCAATCATGTGTGGCAGACTTGATCAGAAAACACTTCAATCATGTGTGGCAGACTTGATCAGAAAACACATCAATCATATGTGGCAGACTTGATCAGAAAGCACTTCAATCATGTGTGGCAGACTTGATCAGAAAACACTTCAATCATGTGTGGCAGACTTGATCAGAAAACACATCAATCATATGTGGCAGACTTGATCAGAAAACACTTCAATCATGTGTGGCAGACTTGATCAGAAAACACTTCAATCCTGTGGCAGATTTAACCAGAAAACACTTCAATCATGTTTGGCAGATTTAACGAGAAAACACTTCAATCATGTGTGGCAGACTTGATCAGAAAACACTTCAATCATGTGTGGCAGACTTGATCAGAAAACACATCAATCATATGTGGCAGACTTGATCAGAAAACACATCAATCATATGTGGCAGACTTGATCAGAAAACACTTCAATCATGTGTGGCAGACTTGATCAGAAAACACATCAATCATATGTGGCAGACTTGATCAGAAAACACATCAATCATATGTGGCAGACTTGATCAGAAAACACATCAATCATATGTGGCAGACTTGATCAGAAACACTTCAATCATATGTGGCAGACTTGATCAGAAAACACTTTAATCATGTGGCAGACTTGCCCAAAAAGTACACCTGTTAATAAATAAAAAATAAACATTTACTCACCTGCTGAAGACCTCCTGTCCCGACCTCCGTCCGGCACGTAGCTCCCACAATCCTCTGCAGCAAGCAACTGAAACTCCCATGCTGAGAGCAGGGCTACAGGAAAATGGCGCCCAAAGCCCTGCACTGCAGACTTGAAGTGTCCAGAGCAGGGCTCCGGACACCATTTTACTGTAGCCCTGCTCTGCCGCTGCTGGAGCTGTGGGCTGCTGCTGCCGGTGAACTGACATGGCGTCTATTAGACGCCGAAAGTCAATTCATGCTGGGGGGTGCTTTAGGGGTGCTTGAAGGGGCGCCACCACTGCTTGAGAATCATCCATGAGGAGATGGGCTAGTCAAAAAAAGGCAGTTCTGTCAGACTTTTACTACCAAGTGACAGCCACATAGGAGAAAGTAATTTATGGCTCATGTTATCCTGGAAGAAACGTACTTCTTATTTGCATGTTTTTTCATGTATTTAAAATGTTGTGATTTTAGTGATAGTGGGCCCTTAACAACAGGTATAGTTTAGCATTCCTTAGCGGCACATTTATGCTTGTATCCCTGAAATAATGGTTGATGTGACACTACTTTAGTAGAAGTCCCTACTGCACAGATACTGTGCTGCAATTACTGCTGCTTTTGGCAAACTTTAACTGTCTGTGAGTGGTAATGGCCAAAATGATCAATGAGATGCCAACAATTTTAAGATGATGCATGTTTTATGTTAATTTTATGCAAATATGTACCATATTAGATTGGACCATACCATAAATTGGACCAATCAATTATGCACCACTTGGACCATCTATAGTACTGACTGGAGCCTGTCAGTGATGTTATTGGTCTGGCACTGTAGCCATTTTTCACTGACTCCTGACTAGGTAACATCACTAGAAAGCACAGGCAAAATGCCTCCCCAAATACCACTAAACTAATCTAATTAAAGACAAAGATAAGGAACTGGCCCAGTGGAGAACTCTATAATGTACTTTCTACGATGTCAGTCCTATGTGAGTACAAATATAATTTTAAAAAGTTTTGCATAAACAAGCACCTAACTAGTAATTTTCTCAATCAAGCTTGGTGTCTTTCCACGCAGCAATTCCATACCATCAGCTACAAACTTTGTGAAGGCTGGGTTTATACTGATAGAGGCACTGCATTGGAAACAAAGCATCTTTATGCTCCACACGTATATTCCATCTTTCTGGGACAAGAGAGAAAAGAGAGACATCTGTAGCAGAAACTTTTTTGGGTAGAAGACACACCCACTCATCACCTCCAGCCACACCTTAATCACTCTTCCTGTCAGGCACTATATGAAGAATTTATGAGCAAAATGCATAGTTTCCTTTTTTCTAATCACACTGATCCTTTCCTCCATCCCTTTCCCATCACTTTTTTTTATCATCATCTGTAGGTAAGCAATGCAATGATTTTGAGTCTGGACATAAAAGTTATCAAAGGCTAAATTACAGGCATGCTCAGTAGAGTAATGCTCACACAATTTGGGAGCGCAGCCACATATTTAACAAGCTCTTGTCTGCAATGTTCAGAGGGCCCATGCGCAGCAATGGTGGGGTCAAGGAATAGATGGGACTATCCAGAGGCTTCTGTCTACCTAAGTAAGTATCTAACTCCCTCCCCCCTTCCCCCAGGTTGTCTTCACTTTAAAGAGAACCTGTAAGGAAAAAAAGAGCCCATGGGGGTATTTACCTCAGGAGGGGAAGCCTCTGGATCCTAATGAGACAGCAGCAGGTGGCAATATTTACCCTTTGAATCCAGTGCAGGGGTAGTACCATCTTCCCCCTCTGGCTCTGGCAGAAATAGGTGAGCCTGATCAGGTCCACTCTACTGCACAGGCCAAAGGACAGCGTAGGAAGCCTCTGGAGTATTACTTTTATTATTTAGTATTTAAATATTGCCAAAATCTTCCGCAGCACTGTACAGGGTATATTGTCTTGTCACTTGACTGTCCCTCAAAGGAGCTCACAATCTAATCCATAGTCATATGTATGTATTGTGTAGTGTATTTAGCATAGTCTAGGGCCAATTTTAGGGTGAAGCCAATTAACTTATCTGTATGTTTTTGGGGATGATGGAGGAAACTGGAGTGCCAGGAGGAAACCTATGCAGACATGAGAAGGACATACAAACTGCATGCAGATAGTGCCCTGGATGGGATTTGAACCGGGGACCCAACACTGCAAGGCAAGAGTACTATTCACTACGCCATCGTGATATCCAACAGTTCCAGAGGCTTCCCTCTCCTAATTAGCTCTTAACTTTTTAGCTTAATGTTCAGCTCCTTTTCTCTTTAAAAGGAACCAGAGGTGTGAGACCTATGGAAGCTGCCATATTTACTCCCTAGCAGTCCACATTTTCTCCCTGACCATTTGCCTGGCAGTCCTGCTGATCTTTCTGGTCAGTAGGGTCTAAATCACACACCTGAAACAAGCATGCAGCTAATCTTGTCAGATTTGTCATAGACATCTGATCTGCATGCTTGTTCAGGGTCTATGGCTTAACCCATTACGTACCAGCAGTCTATGGCCCCTTAAAGTGGTATTTTCACCATAAAAAGCAAATTTCAACAGCAACGTGTCTGAGTGTATTAAGTGATATAGATGCTAATCCTGCGTTCAAAACTTTAAAAACTTTTTCTGCTGTTACGGATTGGAGTTATCACATACCTTAGGAGCACTGGCCCTTTAATTGCCATTGCCATCGGCTGGCAAAACAGTTGCATGCTGGGGGGTCTTTTTATCTATAATATATTCCTCCTCTTCCCTTTATTTTCCCCTCCTTCTAATGACATAAGACAGTAAACTTCCTAGTACAGACCTCAGTGGGAGTGTCTGAAGACTCTGGGAGGAGAACGGGTAACGAATACACAATTAGCAAGAGGAGAAAAAAGAGTGAGGGAGGAAATGGTGTCAGGATTAGCTTCATTCAAAGATCATCAGGGTGGAAACTGTCTAGAATAGGATTAACTGCTTTTCCTTTATGAATTTCACAGGAATCATAACGTGGACAGTGCAACACATCTGTTATGCAAGTAGAACTTGTATTTATGTACATAGATATGTGTTTTTTATTTCTAGGTTAGCATTGGTGTCACTTGTTCTTTAAAGAGGAACTGTAACGACAAAACGTCCCCTGGGGGGTACTCACCTCGGGTGGGGGAAGCCTCCGGATCCTACTGAGGCTTCCCACGCCGTCCTCTGTCCCTCAGGGGTCTCGCTGCAGCCCTCCGTGCAGCGGTGACGTCAATATTTGCCTGACGGCTGTCGGCTCCGAAGTAGGCGGAAATACCCGATCGCCGTCGGGTCTGCTCTACTGCGCAGGCGCAAGTTTCCGGTGCCTGCGCAGTAGAGCGGACTCGACGGAGATCGGGTATTTCCGTCTATTTCCGTGCCGAAAGCAGCCACAGCGCCCCCGCTGGAGCCAGCAAAGGTAAATATTGAAGTCACAGTCGGGCCTGTCGCCGGCTGTTCGGAGGGCTGCAGCGAGACCCCCGTGGGACAGAGGACAGCATGGGAAGCCTCATTAGGATCCGGAGGCTTCCCCCACCTGAGGTGAGTACCCCCCAGGGGAGGTTTTTCATGTTACAGAGTCTCTTTAAGGACCAGAGACTGCTAGTACCACAAAATGGCGCTTACCGACGAATTGCCACACATTCCCACCGGTCACACTGTTCTCCCATTGCCGCAAGCCTGCCTTTCTGCCGCTGCTATGACGGCAGAGCTCTGTGCTCTGGTCAGGAGCCGATTACATTGGCTCACAGTGATCTTCCTGTCAGGAGCCAATGAGATTGGCTCCTGGCTGGCTCACAGAACTCTGCCGCCATATAGACAGCAGGGCAAGTGAACTGTGGCGGTAGAGAGCAGCAGGTACATTGAAATCTACTTCCTGTCAGAGATGTGCAGCCACCTGCAGGATGTAGATTTCAACCAACGTGGTCATGAAGCAGTTAAGGTGTTGGAGGCAGAGGATCAGCAGGACAGCCAGGCGACGTGCATTGTTTAAAGTGGATCCGAGATAAACGTTCAATTATTGCATAATTGTGTTCCTTTCATATAGTTTATAGGGCATTGCTCAACCCAAATACTTTTTTGTTTTGTTTTAATACTCTAATTCCTTATAAACTAAACACTCCTTGCCCACAGTTTTTCAGAGAGCCTTGGCACTCAGTCCCAGATAGCTAGGGCTTTGGGGAGCTCAGTCTGGGCAGGAGGAGGAGGAGGTTACTAGCCAGAGATTTCAGAGGCAGAGGGGAGGAGGAGGGGGAGTGAAGTTTTCCACAGGCTAAGGACTGGAGACGCTATCAGCTTGCCTCAGTGTAGTGTGACAAACAGAACATGGCTGCCCTCATTATATCGCAGCAATAAATAAGCATAAATGTTTGAAGCTGTTTGCAGCTAGATTTGCTGTGTAAACTATCTAAACTTTAGATAAGATATATAGACAAGTTACTTGTTATAGTTACTTTTTCATCTCGGATCTGCTTTAAGAGGAAATAAACATGTCAGCCTCCATATCCCTCTCACCATGGGTTTCCTTTAAGGGCCAGTTCACACAAGCGATTGTGGGTTGTTTTCCGCCAGAAGAAAAGCTTGTTGGTTAAGTGTTGTCCATTCAAGTGAATGGCAGCACTTGTTCTCTGCTGTCCTTTGCACGAACACCGCATTCCGTTCCTGATTTTTCCCGGCGTTACAGCCGCACCTAGAAGCAACATGCAGCTTCCAGGATCGCTTAACCGCCACTTCTCTGTGTCCCCCAGCGGGGGTAAAAAACGCTGATCACCGCAGAAAGCCGGAAAAAGCCATCAAATGCTTTTCTGCAAAACCATTTGACCGAGAAGCTGCGTAACGCCTGGCAGTCGCACGTGTGAACTGACCCAAAAGCATAAAGGAATGCCCAGAAAGTCATTATGGAGCCTATCTGACACATATAACTGTACTGCATAGGTGTCAAGGGATACTTGAGATAGCAATGCTTACAACAGAGGGTAATTATTCATTATTCTTAAAAAACAAGGGTTAGGGGTTGTTCACACTCTGCGCTTGGAGCGCCGCTTGCCCGCTATCACGTTTGGCTCAGAGATCGCGATTTACGGGCAAAATCTCACAATTCAGAGCGATTTGTACTTGTGATTCCCGTTCAATAGAACAAGAATCACAGCGCAATCGCCCTTGAAACGCTGTGTACAGCGCGCTTGTGATTGATCGAAATCACAATCGCTGCAGTGTGAATGTATCCATAGGGATACATTAGTAGCAGCGCTTTGCTGATTGCTGGCGATCAGCAAAGCGCTCAAAAAATCGACAAGTGTGAACCAGCTCTTACATGCTGTAATAGAACTTAGAAATACTGGCATAGCCTAAACTTGCAAAAGAAATGTAAAAGTCATCCAATTGGTACGTTTAAAGGAAACCTAAACCAAGAGGGATATGGATGTTTCCTTTTAAACAATACCAGTTGCCTGGCAGGCCTGCTGATCTCTTTGGCTGCAGTAGTGCCTGAATCACACACCTGAAAAAAGCATGCAGCTAATCCAGTCTGATTTCAGCCAGAGCACCTGATCTGCATGCTTGTTGAGGGGCTGTAGCTAAAAGTATTATAGGATCAGCAGGAGAGTCAGGCAACTAGTATTATTTGAATAAGTAAAATCCATATCCTTCTCAGTTTAGGAGTTATAAGAGGGCATCAGAGCAGGTCAGCGTTGTGGCTTTACAGGGCCGCTTCTGACGCCCGCTGGCCAGCTATGCTGCTGCATTCCAAGCCAATGGAGCAAGCGCTAATGCGCGTCCATTGTAGACTCATCAAACGCCAAAGTTCTGCTGAGCAGAGCAGTTCTCCGCTGAGTGGAAAGCCTCTCTGCACGCTTATCTGTGATAGAGGTTTCTTATGGAGTTTTTCCCCCCACATAAAACCATGTTATATTGGTTTATTAATATAATCATTATCTCTGCTGAAGTGTGGCGATATATTGCATACTTTGTAGCTTTTACACCAGAGACTATAATTATGTAAAAAGCAAAGTATCACATAAGAAGGAAAGTTTGTATTAAGTATTTCCCTGCACAGTATCTTAGTTGTCTATATGAGCCGCATCACTTACTTGACTTCCCCCTGGTCCTCATAGTGTGATATGAAGAGTCCCGAATAGTCATAACTCAGATGGCCCACATAGTCCAGCTGCAGCAGGTAGAGGTGCCCGGCCACCAGTGGCCTCTCCAGCTCCAGCACCAGGTACTGCTGTCGCTCTGAATTCCACAGGTTGCTGATGCCAATGTTCTGCCCATCTTCCAGCAGCCCAGCATCTGTCTCCTGCAGGTGAGGGGAGCTCTTGTCCCCAGAGTCCAGTCCACCACCACTGTCCCATTTTGGCCCAGCTAGTGAGAACTTGCTGTGTAGGTGGCCACTCTTGTAGTTGCTCTGCCCGTTGCCCAGAGGGGACAGCACTGCCCGGGTGATGTTCAGTTGATAGCTGTGCAGTAGCACCACGTCTGTGCCCTCCACACAAGTCATGGTGATGTTCACCTGCCCAGACAGGTGATAGTGGCCCTCATCATCAGATTGCATTCTTGGCCACAGCTCCAGATCATAGTGCGAGGGCAGCAGGTGATGGGGCAGCCTCGGGTTGTCCCAGATGCCAGGGGGTCCTGTAGCCTCTGTGGGGAAGGTGAAGAAGAAGGGGGCACTGGTTGCATTAACAGCGGAGATGTTCGCATCAGGCTGCCCCAGTGCTGGCTCTGTCCTTACAGTCCTGGCATAGAGAGCCCCCAGCACTATCAGTGCCAGGAGCAGCGCTGCCAGTAACAGTGCCAGCAGCGCAGCTGACGTCCTGCTCAGGTAGAAGCCAGAGGAATTCTTGGGTCCCATCTCAGAGTGCCACAGTGTCCCCCAACCTGCAGTGCCACTGTCCCCCAGCTTACAGTGCCCCCCAGCCTGCAGTGTGCTCGCAGAGGAGTGCTGGGCTCCCTTTTCTGGGCTGGGTGTGTCACAGGGTGACAGAGGAGGGGGCACCATCCATCAGCAGGAGAGCAGCAGAAGGTGGGCACTGAGGTGGACCAGACACAACTCCAGAGGAGCAGCAGCAGCACAGAAGAAACATCAAAGACAGTTACAAAAGCAGGAAGGGAGGGAAGCCTACTGCACTGCTGGAACATCCCCCAGCCGCTGAGGACTTCAGGCTGGAGGGGCTGAGGCTGGGAGGATGGGAACAGAGCCCACCACAAGCCCAGAGAGCAACACGTGCTGCAGGCACAGCACTGTCTGCATTACGCAGACACATGAATAGGACGGATGATTATAATTACAGACGTGGGAAAGCAGAACAATGCCATTGTAAATAGGAGGATGTGCCAGGCAGCAAAGGAGCTGCAGGTACCTGGCTTCTCCCAAACATGCAGAACCTATGGAGCTCTGACATGCAGGATGTAGGGACAAACATGGACAGCAGTGCTGTGCACTAGGGCATCAGGAATAATGCCAGTGCATATGGGGGGCAGGAGCATCAGGGAGGCTGCTATGCTGCTCGCTGTCAGGCTGGAGTTGTTGGCTTCAGTATTATCGAAGTCACACACCTGGGAGCAGCATGCATTCAACATAGCCAGGGCACACATCACACTATACTTCCATTACAGGACTGCTGTACATTTACAGTATAGGCACTGCAAACATGTTTTTTACTAATGTTTATAAAGTATTGTTTTCAGTTTAGTAAAACTAATAGCTCTTCCTCAGCCACCTTTGGAACAGTAGGCTGTGCACTCTCTGCACTGTGTAATATGTGTACGCTCTGTACTCACTGTACGCTCTTATATTTTGTGTACTGTCTGCCCCTTGTGTTCTCTCTGCACCCTCTGTACTTTGTGTTCTCTCTGAGGCTGGAAGGATGGAAGCATCTCCCAGCCTCAGAGTTGTCTCTGTACTTTGTGTACTCTCTGTTCTCTCTGCATTCTTTAACCTGTGTGCTCACTGTACTCCCTTATATTTTGTGTACTCTCAAATGTGTTGTACTCTGTACTCTGTGTTATCTATGAACTCTCTGTACCCTTTATACTTTGTGCTCTCTCTGAGGATGGGAACATTTCCCAGACTCAGAGTTGTCTCTGTACTCTGTGTACTCTCCAAATTCTGTGCACTCCTCACACTCTATGCCCTCTGTATTTTATGTCCTCTATGTAATTTGTGTATTCTCTGTAGTTTGTGTGCTCTCTGTTCTAGGTGTACTCTGTGTACTTTCTGCATTCTCTGTAGCCTCTTTAACCTGTGTTTTCTGTGTACTCTGTTTTATCTGTACCGTCTGCACTGTGTGTACTCTCTGTACCATCTATACTCTGTGTACTCTCTGTACCCTCTGTACTAGGTGTACTCACTGTACTTTGTGTACCATGTTTACTCTCTGTACTTTGTGTGTACCCTCTGAACTACAGTATGTGTACTCTTTGTGCCCTCTGTACTCTGTGTTCTCTCTGTACTTTGTATTCTCTCTTTAATCTGTGTACTCACTGTTTTCTCTGTACTTTGTGTACTGTGTACTCTGTGCACTTTCTGTAAACTCTTTACCCTCTGTCCTCTGTGTGTCTTTTCTCTGTACTTTGTGCACTCTGGCTTACAACTGCTGTGAGCTCCCACCTTGCTGCAGGAGCAATTAGGGGCACAGCACAGCTTTTGTTACTCATTTTTAACATGGGACTAATTCATACACTGGCAGTAAACCTTTACATCCCGATCTAGCAATTTCTGTTAGAATCCCAGTAAAAAGGCTACATTTTATATGCATATAAATACGTCACCAAGTTGTAACAATGTTTGCTATTAATCCTTGCTATTTAAAGAGCCAAATTAAAAGCTCAAAGCTTCACTCTGCAAAAGAGGTATTTCACTTTAAAATAAATGCGGCATGCCTACCCCAGGGGATACTGATGTTGAGTTTTAGGAAGTTTTGACATTAAAAAATGATAATATATATAGAAACTTTACTAAGTACAAATCCTGTATGTAGAATTCTTTACACTAGACATGTGTGTGTTTTTCTACATGCATGGCACATGGACTAAGCAGTCCCACTCACATGTACACAATGTTTGCACGCGCCACATTGCATTCTATAATGATGTTTGGAAGCACACCCACAAAGCTGTAGCGTAATAGAGCACTGGTGGAGAATTTTTATCAAATCTGTCTGTGCCAAGGGATAGTTCAGGTGATGTGCGGGGTACCTGAGACAATGTTGCTCGCAAGAGGTAGTACTAGGCAAGCACCAGATTTGATATACTACATGCTGTAATAATGCTGATGAATACTCCTGTAGGCAACAGCTCCACTTTTTTAGCAATTACCTTTCATCTGTCCTGATAAATCAGCCCCACACTGCAGGTGGCCATGTTATTTTCTGAATCCAGAAACAAGGACTTTATGAAAACACTAGATTCTATGCACCTTTCCTAGAGGAAGCAGTAAGCAGGGCTGTGTTTATCATTACGGCCACACGATTGTAATTGAAATGTGCTGCAGTGTGAATGTGTGTCTATTTGCCTCTACTGCAATTGCACTGCGATCCGTCTGGTGCAAGGCCTGTGACCCACTAGACTGTTTTTTGAGTGTTCAGGGGCGCTTTCAATCGCTAGCGATTTCCCTAAACGCTCCGCCAATGTAAATGGATGGGACAGATCACAGGGATTGCGATGAAGCGAATCAATCGTAGCAGGACATGCAGCATTTTGGGAGTGTTTCCATTCTAATGAATTGTAGAGGAGCAGGGAAATCGCTCCCAAAATGGCTTGCAAAACGCTTTTACAAATCACTAGCGATTGGGATAGCGTTTTGCACTTTGAGGGTTCCAGGCCTGAGGCACAATTGCAGTGCGTTCAGAATTTGCCTCGGGAGAAAATAAATGCTAAAAAATATTTAGAATTACCAATCGTGGAAAAATCACCTAGCAATGTGATTTTCATGCATCCCTATACAAAGTGTAAGAGCTCAAGTGCACGAAAAATGGAGCAGACATGACTATTGCAGACGCATCACACGAATGGAATTGTTCACCGCAGATACCATTGTTTTTTCAAGTATCTAGCATTTTGCAATCCACAAGCAATTGGAATCATCGCAAAGCGCTGATAGTAGAACTCGGGGGCCAGTGGCAAAGGCCTTTTCCATTAGTGCTATTTGATTGCATTGCGTTTTTGCCCCGAGCACAATCGTTGCCCTGCTGCATTTAGGATATGATTGAGCTACTATTGATTGAGCTCCTATACTGAGTATAGTGGCTCAATCGCAATCGCTTTAGTGTAAATAAGTCTGAAATGCCATCACATTGCAGCACGATTGGGATTGTAACCATTTTTCATAGTGGAAAAGAGCCCCAAAGCAATTTTTTTTTCATGCAGGGGGATAACTGACAACCTTTTGCAATGGTTTGGACACTACGCATGTTAAAGGGAACCTAAAGTGAGAGGGATTTGGAGGCTGCCATATTTGTTTCCTTTTAACCACTTCACCCTACAGCCCATTTTACCTTAACACCAAAAGCCATTTTTACCTGTCAGCGCTCCTTCCATTGATTTGGCCATAACTTTATCACTGCTTCTCACACATAAATGATCTATATCTTGTTTTCTTCGCCACTAATTAGGCTTTTTGTGGGCCATACTTGTTTTCAGTAATTACTTTCTTTTCTATGTATTTTATAGGCAAAACTATTTCTCCAATGCCATCCTCTATAGTTTTAAAATAAGCAATGCTACTATAAAAAACACTCACCCATTTTATTTGCCCATTAGTCCGGGTGATCACAACATTTAAATTACATTCCTAGTACAATGTATGGCGGCAATAAAATATTTGGAAGTAAAGGTGAATTTTTCTGTTTTGGGGGGTTGAGTCCGGTCTATTGCAAGCCCTTATTTAGTGAAATAACAGCAGGGGCGTAGCAATAGGGGTTGCGGAGGTTGTGACGGCATCGGGGCCCTTGGGCCAGAGGGGCCCCGAAGGACCCTCCCTCAACTACAGTATTAGCTCTCTATTAGTCCTGTGCTCATAATGATCACGTCTATAGATACTTTGATTAGTAGTAATCATTAACAAACTGTTCCCCATCCCCTTCTTGCACCTCTGACACTGTAGTTGCCATTGGCAGGTTTTGGTGCACCGTCTCAATTGTTATGTATAGAGTGCTGGGGGGGACCCATTGTAAAACTTGCATCGGGGCTCATAGCTCCTTAGCTACCCCACTGAATAACAGTAATATACCCTCGTGACATACATATTAAAAAATAAGTTGAGTTCCTATGGCAACTATTAATGTTTTTGTTTTTTTTTTAACTTTACTTACATTGTGTCTTTAGAAATGGACAGGGCCCCTGATCAGGGTCATGTCCATTCACTCCAGGCACTGCGATTGGTTCATAGAACCCTTGGTTCTCTTGCCCAGTTGCTACTATGGAAAAGTCGCTGGGTAACAGCGGGGGTCCCACTGACACGCGTGTGCACCTGGAGGAGAATGCATGTCTAGATAGCCCACAGCTTTGTCTATCCAACCATACCAGTTGCCTGGCAGTCCTAGTGCTGATCTTTCTGTTAGCAGTTGTGTCTGAATTACAAACATGACATTTTTTAACATTAGCTGCTTTGGAAACATGCAAACATATTTTCACAAATGAACTCACATGGTGTCTTGTATGACAGGACAATAGTATATGTGTGTTTTCCGCACATTCAAGTGTGCGACCCCTGTCTCATGACAAATAATAAAAAATGATTTCTGCACTTACTAATACTGCTATACAGCAGTGTCATTTGATGGAACTTTTGATGAGATTGTTTTTCAGCTCAGAGGGCTTTCCTGGAGGTGAGAATAGAGCCGCCACAGGGAAGGCGTTTGTCTGCATGAAGTGTCACAGAAAACTGCTGGAAATGAAGGAGCGCTTGGACATGCAGCCATCTATGGAGCAGACAAAGTGACAGTCTCACCAAGGCTGTCAGCACAGAGCTTGATGCTATAAAGTAACACTACAATGTTTGGGAAGTGCTATGCCAGATAATTTGTTGCAGCTCTCGAGCACAGAGCAGCGTAAAGAGCCAGGACTTTCAGAGCCAGGACTTTCAGAGCCAGGACTTAGAGCAACTGACAGGTTCTACTCTGCAGAACTGTGAAAAGGAACCGCTACATATAACACTGTGTACAGGCATTAGATGATAGTTGGGACAAGAAAAGCTCGATCCAAGTGTCATCCTCAGTCTGCACAGAGGACAGCGTACAGTCATACATGCTTGATTCAGCTGAATGAACTGCACTTAGGAAAGAGGAAGATGTGCTTCAGGGCATTACAGTAGTAATCAGCCCAAAGTATTGAAACCAAACTGCTGATACTAACCAGAGCAAGTTGGGAACACACTGGAGTGGGTCATACCATGCAGATGCTGTACAAGGAAGGAAGCACTGATTAGGTGTATACTTACCTGATCCTGAGATGGATGATTCTCTTCCATGGTTTAGCTATCTGTTATGTCCCTTTGGGTTTGAAAGGCAACAGGAAGCTGCAGTTGTTGTATGTGGAAGCATGAGGCTGAACTGCTGTGCAGTAGAGAGGCAGGCTTCTTGTTGGACCCTGTAACTGCTCACTGGCTTGATGGGAAACAATGGAGTGTAGCTTCTATGGCCTGTGCCATGCGGAAGTGAGCTGTTCAGTTTAGAATGGTAAATGAGCAGATCATGTACTGTACAATGCCAAATAATACACTCACCTAAAGGATTATTAGGAACACCTGTTCAATTTCTCATTAATGCAATTATCTAAGCAACCAATCACATGGCAGTTGCTTTAATACATTTAAGGGTGTGGTCCTGGTCAACACAAACTCCTGAACTCCAAACTGAATGTCAGAATGGGAAAGAAAGGTGATTTTAGCAATTCTGAGCGTGGCATGGTTGTTGGTACCAGACGGGCCGGTCTGAATATTTCACAATCTGCTCAGTTACTGGGATTTTCACGAACAACCACTTCTAGGGTTTACAAAGAATGGTGTATAAAAAGAAAAGCATCCAGTATGCGGCAGTCCTGTGGGCGAAAATGCCTTGTTGATGCTAGAGGTCAGAGGAGAATGGGCCGACTGATTCAAGCTGATAGAAGAGCAATGTTGGCTTAAATAACCACTTGTTACAACCGAGGTATGCAGCAAAACATTTGTGAAGCCACAACATGCACAACCTTGAGGCGGATGGGCTACAACAGCAGAAGACCCCACCGGGTACCACTACAAATAGGAAAAAGAGGCTACAATTTGCACAAGCTCACCAAAATTGGACAGTTGAAGACTGGAAAATGTTGCCTGGTGTGATGAGTCTCGATAGAGTCAGAATTTGGCGTACACAGAATGAAAACATGGATCCATCATGCGTTGTTGCTGTCTGGTGGTGTCATCTCCTGTCTGGACTACTGCAATGCCTTCCATTCTGGACTTTCCAAGACCAGACTGCGACCACTGCAATCTATTATGACCTCAGCTGCCAGGCTCATTGTACAAGCCTGCAGTGTTCCAAAAAGAAAAATAGTGTGTCTTACGCTCTGTCAAGCTGGAGTGCACACAGTATCTCCTATGATCATCACAGGTGCTGCTCTGAACTTGGATTGAAGCTGGACACTAACGAAAAATAGAGTGCTCCATAGTGTAAAATAATGGGGGACTTTATTGCACAAAATAGAAAACTACTTACAAGATGATGACTTGATAATCGCATGTAACACTGGTAAGGAGGGGACTGCATCCCTTCTCTGACGCTGAGGGCACACTGAACGTAGGACCATTGTCGGACTGGGAGCTGGAAAAGCTGAGGAAATCCACTTGCTGGGCAAGCAGCAGTAATCAGGTGTTGCTGCTCACAGTGAAGACTTGCTGCAGGTTTCTATTGGGAGTGATAACACAGGGTTACTGCTGCTTGGCCAGCAGGTGGATTTTCTCAGTTTTTCCACCTACCAGTCCGACACTGAGCAGGACCCACCCCCCTCTCTGCCGCTGATCATCCTACAAACAGACACCATGCTGCTGGCCACAGTCCGGCACATCTGCTGCATTGATGAGAGGGGATCCAGTCCCCACCAGTGTTACATGCGATTATCAAGTCATCATCTTGTAAGTACTTTTCTATTTTGTGCAAGATTTTACACTATGGGGCGCTCTATTTTTCCTTAGTGTTCATTTCACAAGTCCCTTCATTGGCTCCCTGTTCCCCAGAGAAGTACATTTAAACTGCTCTGCATGGCATACAAATACCAATCTCCGATCTATCTCATCCAGGGATACCCCCTGCCCGCTCTCTCCACTCCTCCAACACTCTACGGATGTCCACCCCTTTCAGCACTTGTTCACTCACGAGGCTCCAGGACTTATCTAGAGTGGCCCCTACTCTATGGAACTCCTTCCCCCCATCAGGAGCACCCTCCGCTTTAATCCATTGAAGCAGGCCATCTGTTAACCATAGCTTATCTGCCATCCTGCCATCTTCATAGTTTCACTTCCCACAATTTTCTTTCCCCCTTAGATTGTATGCCTATTTGGCAATGCCATCTTTCCTGTGTGCTCTTCTCCAACACCATATGGACTCACTGGGCTCGATTCACAAAGCGGTGCTAACCCAGTTAGAGACTTTAGGCATGATAACCATTGCACCACGCTGGTGAAAAGCCAGTTTAGGTGTGATAAGTTTAGGCATGATAAGTTTAGGTGTGATAAGTTTAGGCATGATAAGTTTAGATAAGTTTAGATCGCTTGCAAAGTCCCGCATGCAAAGCAGCGCCATTAAACTTTATACGAAGTGCCCCAGACTTTGCTAGCGTAAAACTTTTGATCAGCTGTGCACTGCGGTGCTAACCCAGTTGGCGCTTAAACTTATCATGCCTAAACTTATCACACCTAAACTTATCATGCCTAAACTTATCACACCTAAACTTATCACACCTAAACTTATCATGCCTAAACTGAGTTTAGGCATGATAAAGGGCTTTTCACCAGCGTGCTAACTGTAAGCACCGCTTTGTGAATTAGGCCCACTGACTCGTTTTCTATATTTATCCCTTGGTTGCAATTTGCACATCATTGTTTATTGCTGTATCATTAATGTAATGTAACGTAATGTCCCTGTGTAACATTTAAATGTGTTATGAAATCAAATAGAGCTGCAACCACAGTACCACAATAATGTGCAAAAACATGCATACAAAAATATTGAAGTATAATGCAAATTAAATGCAATCCACATGCATAACAGCCTGTGTACTAGTTTTCCATTATCGACTTTAGTATATCTTAACTTATTAGTGACCACTGTAGTGTGTTCCAGCTTACCAGGGTCCCCTGCAGTGTATTCCAACTTTCCAGCAACCTCACTAGTATATTTTAGCTTTTTAGTATCTCTTGTAGTGTATTCTGGCTCTTTGGTGTTTAGTATAGTATATGGCTGCTTCTGGTGACCTCTGTAGCAGTGTATCCCTGCTTTCCAGTGGCCCTAGAGATTTTAAAGTAGTTTAGGGCAATACAGTGCAAACAAATTAGCAATGCTGCTTATAGAGGCACTGTAGTGACATATAGTAGAATGTATTACATTATTCAGGATACCCATTTATACAATGTATCCTTGTTTCAGTATCAGAAACCCTTCATATTTTTATATATTGCCTTTGTTTAGCGTAGGCTGTTTAGATATACAGAATTCTCCTCCCAGCACATTCTGGGAGGCCAGGTGTTGTTTCTATTAACTTTGGAACACACAGTAAACAAACGCCTGATCTGCTACATGCTTGTTCGGGATTTATGGCTAAAAGTATTAGAGGCAGTAGCCAGGCCACCGCTATTGCTTAAAAGGAAATAAATATGGCAGCCTCCATATCCCTCTCGCTGCATTTGTCCTTTAAGGATGCAAATCAGGAGAGGAAAAAAATGTTACAATGGGCAAACACTGACTAAATCATTTCTAAAGAAATATCATTAAAAAGAAGAAATTTTATTCATTAAGCTAGATTCAGAAAAGTTTCACTCTAAGGGCCCGTTTCCACTAGCGATTAGGATGCGAGGCGATCGCCGCATCGCCTCGCATCCCCACACCGATACTTCCGGTTGTCTTCCGTACAACTGAATGCGGCATCATGCGGCTTCCCGTCGGCAGCTATGGGGCGCGGATGTGTGCTGTGGAAAACTGCAGCATGCTATGCATAATTTCCCCTGCATTGCATTGTGCCGGATCGCGTAGGTAAATTTGCGTCAATGGAAACGACTCCATTGACATAAATTGGTTGCAGTTTCCTTACATTGAGATGCGGAGCGGTTTCCACATAGCAACGCGTCTAATGGAAACGGGCCCTAACTCCTGGTCCTATGTACTGCTGTTCTAAATGTAGTACAATAAACACCACAGCTCAAAGAAATATAGGTTAACAACACAAAATAGTCTTATCTATGTTCTCAGTTGCACTGAGCTGCTGTATCTGCCTAGATAGACAAGAAGATCACAAATGGCTGCTGCATGCAGGGCCTTATACCAGTTGAACACAGTAGGCAGGGCCGGCACTACCATAGAGGCAAAGGGGCAATCGGCCCCTGAGTACTGCAGGGCCCCCAGCTCTCCCCCTGTCTTGTGCCTCCTGGGCCCCGTATGCTGATTTATCACAATAGCTACTCACCTATCCCAGCGTGCTGCTCAATCCGTGCCCCCTGTCTCATCCCGTTGGCTGCCTTTTCTCCATGACCAGTCATTAGAGGCAGCCAGCTGGGAGGAAGACGTGCATGGATGGAACAGAGCGCCGGGATAGGTGAGTTGCTATTCTAACAAAATGCAGGAGTCCTGAGGGGACACAGTAAAGTTGAAGGGGGAGTTGGGGTTTTGTCAGCTGGCTCAGGTGCCCTGGGGGGGGGGGGGATATTTTGGGGGAGGGGGCCCTTAGGTTTATTTTGCCCCAGGACCCCATTGTGGCTAGAACTGGTTCTGATAGTAGGCATCAAATATTGGTTTCCTTAGTCCATGTGGGGTGGGAATTGCTGACTGGTTGCTGTTGTGGCTCAAAACATGTTCACCAATTGTAAACATCACTATTTTTCAGCTGAGAAGCCTCAATACTAAATTACCAATAACTCGGTTAAATTCGACTTCTTTCTAAACAGTAACACTATGACAAATGTTTTGTGCATTAGGTCTGAATTATTTTATGTCATACAATGCAGAGCAATCATTGGGCCTGATTCACAAAGCGGTGATAACTCAGTTATCACGCCTAAAAGACTTTAGGCATGATAAGCTTTGCACCGCTGAGTTAGCACCGATTTGTGCTCTTTATCGCGCGCAAAGTTTTAGGGTTTAATGGGCGCATCGCGCGCGCTGCACCATGTGCCGCGCGATTGCGCGCGGAAAATTTGCGCGAGTTTCTTCTTATCATGCCTAAACTGAGTTTAGGCATGATAAAGGGCTTTTCACTGGCGTGCAAACACTTTGCACCGCTTTGTGAATCAGGCCCATTGACTTGAGTGGCAAACCTCCTGCCTGTCTTTATGAAGCACAACCAACAGCAGGAGGAAGAATGGCATGGCAGACTTAAAAACAATGTGTTTATAAAAGATCAGAAATTGCAACATCTTTGTTCTTTATGTCAATTGTCCTTTCTAGATGAGGTGCTGATTCACTTTGCTGGCCTCTCTTTGCTGTTGAGAGTTGAGTCACAGGAACTTGCCTGAGGATTTCAAGTTACATATTGTACACAAAAGTAATCCGTTAGTTTATGTTGGAGTATTATAAATTGTGTGTGTTACGTTTAGTAATGCTGTCTCTTTTTGTTTCACACATCTATTCACACATGCACAGTACAAGTATACTGTGTTTACTGTGTGAAGACCTGGGAATGTCCAGAGGGTCCAATTTGCAGAAAGCTCCTCCTCCTTTTCCCAGGTGTACATTTTGCTTTACTCACCCCTCTTGTTCAACTCCAAAATACGCTTAACTTTGCATATGGCGAGAGCACATGGAGGGGGGGACCACTAACTACACTACAAGGGAACTGTGTAGGGGAGAAAGTGGGTCTACTAGACATCAGGGAAATGTATAGAGGAGGGAGGACCACTAGATGCCAGGGAAATGTATAGGGAAGGAAAAGGCCACTACTCACCGGGGACATGTATAGGGGATTGAGGGTGGCACTAGACACCAGGCAAATGTATCGGGAAGGAAGGGGGGCACTAGACACCAGGGAACTGTATAGGAGAGGGAAGCCATTGACTACAAGGAATTACATTTATAGGGGAGGGAGGTGGCCACTAGACACAGGAGAAATGTATAAGGGAGGGAGGGTGCCATTAGACACCAGGAAACTGTATTGGGAGCCACTAGACACCTCATGATTACTGCATTTGTCATTACTTGAAGGCCTCATGATTGCTGGAATTTGACATTAATTGTCATTGCTCACAATCTAATAATTCCTACCATAGCTAGCCTAATGTTCTATATTATTACTATTACTGTTATTAGATAGCACTGACATCTTCTTTAGCACCTTACAGAGTACATAGTCAGAGTACTGACTGTCTTTAGAGGAGCTCACAATCTAATCCATGTCATATGTATGGCAAATAGGACCTGTATAGGGGAGGGAGGGCCACTAGAATATTAGGGAATGCGGTATAGTAGAGGGAGGGGGCACCACTAGCCTAGAGTAGGGTTGAGTATGTGAGCTCTAAACCATATTGAAACTTAGAACACACGAGCAGACATATCTACACAGCAGAAATAGCTTTACATGCCAATTATAGGCGAGGTCAGGGGAAAGGTCAACGACCTAAAACAATTTCACAAACCATTTGAGCTCTAACCCATGGCGGCACGTGGGCCCCAGGTTGAAGTTTCTCTGGTGGGCCCCCAGTATCACATTCCAACCCTGTTTAGTATTATTTTAAAAACACAAGCACTGCCTGCCTAATGTATGTGGCTGTAGTGTGTACAGGCTCTACAAGCAGTGCTGATTTGCACATTGCTTCCCAAAATTCATAGTGCTAACATTTGAGAATAATCATTTGTAAAAAAAAACAAAATTATTAAATTTAAAATTCAGACCAAAGTATCATAATATAGGTAATAATTCAATATGACATTGTGCTGAACAGTCTTTATCCTACATTATGAACAATTGAAAAACTGGCACACTTCCAGTGAAACATCCTAAAGCCAGCAATTCATCCAAATCAGTACAGGGATGCCTGTCAGCTCCTGCACAGTATATGACAGTTATGTGCCTTATATATAATTGTCATACTCGCCCTTCTATAGTGCAGGGCCACCCTGAAAATCCTCTCCGCAAGGACAGTGTAATGCCACGCATACACGGTTCGTTTTCTGCGCCGGTTCGAGCGATGCCGGCGCATCCCCGCTCGTCCGCACGGAACGATTGCCGCTCGTCCCCGCCGGCGCTTCCTTATCACCGCTCGATTCCCTGCCGATGTCCGCAGGCGGGAATCAAGCGGGCGCGGGTCGAGCGGCATGATCGGGCCAGCTGAATATTATCTGCTGGCCGGATCAGCTGGTCGATACACGGTACAGAAACGCACCGTGTATCCCCAGCATAAGGGCTCATACACACTCACACACACACCTTACACTTAGGTCCCCCAAAGTGATCATCATAGATCATTTCCAAGGGCACACATGTAATAGGGGTGAGGCAATGTGGATAAATTATCAATATTCTACTATCCTACTCCGTTACCTAATTCTCACACTAACCACTCCCCTATTTATCCCTAATGCCGCGCATACACGGCTCGCTTTCTGCGCCGGATCGAGCCAGCGACCGCACGTGCGTGCTGATCGATTGCCGCTCGTCCCTGCCGGCGCTTCCTTATCATCGCTCGATTCCCTGCCATTCCATTGTCCGCCGGCGGGAATCGAGCGGGCGCGGGTCGAGGGGTATGATCGGGCCGACTGGAAATTATCAGCTGGCCAGATCAGCTGGTCGATACACGTTACAGAAACGTACCATGTATCCCCAGCATTGCACTAACCTCTTCCCTACTAACCTACTAACCTACTCCCTAACCTACTCCCAACACTAACCCTACCCTAACACTACCCCCCTCCCTTTACCTATATAAACCCCAATAGAGGAGGGGGACTTAAAGAGACACTGAAGCGGAAAAAAAATATATGATATAATGAATTGGTTGTGTACTATGAATAATTACTAGAAGATTAGCAGCAAAGAAAATATTCTTATATTTTTATTTTCAGGTATATAGTGTTTTTTCGAACATTGCATCATTCTCTAATATGTGCAGATTACACAACACTCTGCATTCAAAATGATTCTTTCAGAGCAGTCTGTGAACTAATGACCTCTCCTCTGGCAGATAAAAATAAAACTGTTCACTTACAGTTGAGATAATAAAAGTCAGAAGACAGCCCTCTCCAGGACTTTAAAAGTCGTAGAGATTAATGGCTTTTTTGCATAGAGATAACAACTGGAGTTTCTTAACTCTTCCTGTACTGGAAACAATTACACTGATGTATCTGATCTTAATGTTTTATTTCTTAGCTGTGCTACACATACAAATCATAATATCATACTTTTTTTCGCATCAGTGCCTCTTTAAGATGCCTTAAATGCAATTCTGAAACTACCTGGTTCCCAAATTACCCCCCACCATAGCAGAGCCACTAGACTACCAGGGAAACCTTTAGTGGTGCAGGGAACCCATATAATATGGGCAATTGGGGGGCCTTTTGGTGTAGACAGTGGAGAGGCAGCTCCTGTGTTTTGGTGGCCAATGCTCAGGCATGACAGTCACAAAGGCATAGCTCGACTGTGCTATGCGTTTAGCACCCAATGTGACCCGCGTGAAGGTTTACACGCGTAAAGATTTACATGCGAGCTAATGCAGCAAAGTGCACGCATTAACACGCGAACACCTTCGTTAGCGCGCACACTTGAATCTTTACGCGCGTAAACCTTCACCCTTTAGCGCGTCACATTGCGTGCTAAACGCTTTGCATGGTTGTGCTATGCATTAGCACGGCGTTGTGAAACAAGCCCATTATGTTTTTTTGCCTCTAAATATCTCTACTGTGTGTCAAACATTGACATGCTATGGGGCTACAAATGCTGTTATTTGGCTATATTAAATTCCTGGCAGACAGGGGCTGAAGTGACCGACAAGTACGCAGTTCTGCTGGCCACGTGAAAGAGGCCTTAGGGCCACTTTCCTCAAGCAATGATCCGATCAGAATCACAAAATCCTGCGATTTGCAAATCTCAAAATAGGCATTGTAAAATAGAAATCATGGTATACTATTTCCATTCATGCATTTAGATTGAGGCCTGGTGCACACCAGAGGAGTTTTTCTGAGCGTTTTGAGTTTTTAAATCTGCTGTTTTGTGAAAAAACCCCATAGCATTACATTGGGAAGAGCTTTTAGAGGTTTCAAAAGCTCTTCCCAATGTAATGCTATGGGTTTTTTTTTACAAAACCTCATTGCTCCAGTGTGCACGGACACATAGGATAACTTTAGCAGCAGATTTAAAAACTCAAAACGCTCAGAAAAACTCCTCTGGTGTGCACCAAGCCTTAGTTAGAAAAGCAATTGCATTCTTGCGTGATTCCGATTGCAATTATGCTTGTGCTAACCCTTCTGATTCCTGAATAGCAAGTGAAAATTCTTGAAAAAAAAATGCAATCACAGGCGTTCACGTTTTGCGATTTACAGTAGGAAAGGGCCATTGGTGCATCCTTAACAGCAGTCTCCATTGCTGGTGGCTCTCTCTGTATAGCCCAGGACAACTATGGCTCCTTGTGCAGTATACAGTTCCTCACCAAAAACACATTGAAATCCTTTGTTTTAAATCTTAAAGTGCACCTGAACTTTTGCACAGGACAGAAGGGAAACATAGATAAATGCACCCTGTATGTATTTAGAGAGTTTATCTAATTCCTCCTCATCTGTGACTAATCACAACTGTAATTTGATCTCTCAGCGGTGTCAGCTGGCTACCTTGGCAGAGAAGCTAATTTGTAAACACAGGATTTTAACCCTATGTCTGCTTCCATGAAAGCAGGAAGAAGACAAACTGCAGATTTGTATCACTATAGCACGACCGTGCAAAGCGTTTAGCACACACTGCAAGATTTGTATCACCTGTAACAAAGACATTTTTTTTAATAAAAGTTATTATTCTATTGCTTACCTTTTAAAAAAGAGAGGAAGTTTTGACTTTAGGTCCACTTTAAATAAGGTCATTCATATTATTTTATTATGTTATTTTCACATACCATTAACTACTTTTCATTTAACAAATGAACTAAAGATATAATTTGGCCAGGGGTGTCCAAACATTTGCACAAGACTGTATTGTCTCTTCAAAATGTAGATGTAAAATTGAAAGGGCATGTTTCACTTCTGTAAAGACTAGAGCTAACACCAGGATCCTCTAAACATAATAAAAATAAATGGACCTGCATACTGTAGCTGTGTTTCCCATAGTTTTATGGTGTTTGCCAGCTTTAACGTATCATGCAGTGTTCATAAACACACAGGGCCTGGTGGTGTTGGGCCTCATGCAGATAATGCTTCCGGTATCCATGGAATGCAAAGTTTCAACTCTACAACTGTCAGGATAATGCAGGTCTTATTCTGACTTCTGGAGACATTTTTACCTTATAACTTTTCCTTCAGTGAATGCGGAACAGACAAATATTCTGTTCCTTTGCCTGCAGATGACTTCTTCCAGAGGCATGCTGGGTAATAACACTTCCCAGCAGTCCAAGCATGCAAAAGACAGTCTGAATTTTCAGGTGAAGAAAAAGGCTCATTTGTCACCTGTGAATAGAACATGTCCAGATATGGTAGTATTTGACAAATAAATGGATCAGGACACGCCATATTTTCTTCAGCATGGATTGCCATTTTTGCTACTGGCTAAAAAGGTTCTGGAAGATTGGAGAAAAAGTAGAAGAGAAGACATTCCCTTAGTTATAGGGATTAATAACAACAATTCATTTTTATCTTCATCCTGAAGCAACACTATAGTAAAAAAAAAGACCATTCAATTCCATTGCTACAGTAATATAAATTATAACAGAAATCACCAGCTGCTAGCCATTGGCAAAAGCACTCCTGGCACAGCACGGTGGCACAGTGGTTAGCGCTCTCGCCTTGCAGCACTTGGTTCCAGGTTTGAATCCCAGCCAGGTCAACATCTGCAAGGAGTTTGTATGTTCTTCCTGTGTCTGCGTGTGTTTCCTCCGGGCACTCTGATTTCCTCCCACATCCCAAAAACATACATATAAGTTATTTGGCTTTCCCCTAAAAAAATTGGCACTACAGGATACATACCTAGACATATGACCATGTGAGCCCCTCTGACAGTTAGTGACAAGACAATATACTCTGTATAGCACTGCCTAATATGTCAGCGCTATATCAATACATAAATTAAATAAATCTCTGTGCTCCTGAATGGGGATAGATATAGCATGTGTTCCTCCACTGGCTAAACGTTAAACTCTTATGAGACTCTGATGAGACCCAAATGACACGGCCTGATATCGCAGGTATACAGCTTCTGATGTACAGTAGGTTGTCCCAGAATCACTGCTGCTTGGATCAGGGGAAGTCCTCAAATTCAGGTCACCAAGCATGCATAGATCAGTGTGCATGGAGGAATATAAAAGCTAGATTGCTATGCTAGGATCATGATGATCTGCTTACTTGCCTGTGCAACTGGTGACACTACTGTACAGAATTACATCCAGAGGTGTGCTATTTAACACAGACAGATAATGCTGCACCTAATAAGTTTTATCTGGTTGCAGTATCAGCAGTTTTAACCCTTTTTGGACCATGTAGAGACAACTGAAAGGGCCTGAGCCCGCTAATGCAGTTGAATGCAGTTGTACGCAGTTGTATCTGCTTTTCAGCATCTGTAACATCTTTCTGAAAAGCGGACACAACTGCGCACAACTGTGTTAGTGGGCTCAGGCCCAAACAAAGGTAGGGTACTGACAACTCTCCCAACTGTTACAAGCGGCTATAGAGAGACAGCCCCCATTTACATGGCAACTCAGACTCTCTGCCACCACTCTGATAGGACTGTGTTCCCTTTTTCTGTTTAAACGGATCCTTTTTCTGTTTAAGGCTACTTGCACACCAAGACGTTGCGTTAGGTGCTACGTTAAGGTCGCATAACGTGCACCTAACACAACGTATGGTGCTGCAAGTGAGGACGGTAGAGTGAGCCGCGTTAGGCGGCTCGATTCCTATAAGGCCTCCCAGAGCGGCGCTGATTGGCCAGCGGGACCACGTGATGCGGAGCGAGACACTCCGCATCACGTGGTCCCACCGGCCAATCAGCGGCCGCCAGTGCAGTGAATATTAAGTAGCCATGTGCGCGGCTACTGTAGCTGGCTCTCCCCGCCTCCTCTCCGCCCCCCCACTGCGCATGTGCAAACAGTCTAACGCGGCTATAGCCGCTCTAACGCCGTAGCATGCTGCACTTTCCGGAGAACGTGCAGCGTTACATGTAACGCAACGTGGGCTGTGTGAACAGCCCACTTGTGTTACATTGCTGTGCGTTGGGGGAGCGTTACAGGTGCATTAACGTGCGCCTGTAACGTCTTAGTGTGTAAGCAGCCTTAATGGATCAGTTTGTTACATTGGGCATCAGTTTTAGATCTGATTCTGTTCCGTTGCCATCACCCAATATCTATCTGTGTCGTCTGTTGTCGCTGCCCGTTTGTGTTCTCTGCACTAGAATCACTGGTATACGGATGTACCAGTATACCAATCCCAGAGCCCATTGATTTGCAATAGACCACTTAGCACCAGAGAGGATTTTCATTAGACCACTACTCAATGAACCAATAAGAATGCTCCGGGGGGGAGGGGTAGAGAGAGATTATTCCCATTGGTCTATTGCAAACTAATGGGAGCCTGATGCTTTTGTTGGGGCTCTGGAAGCAGGATACCTGCATTTCTTCCATGCAGGGACCAGAATGGATGGCGGCAGCAGCAGCGGTAGATGACCGCTATGAACTATGGCAAATGAGTATTATGCAAAACATAGACGTCGAGCAATATAGTGAAAACTGACACTGTACGTTCACATAGGTTAGCATTTAGTCTGTTTGGACTCCATCACCATCCACTTCATCTGCTCAATCTTTAGGAATTGCGCACCAGCCACTCTTACATACCGCTTGTAACGATCTGTGTCAGCAAGAGGCAGAATTCTGATTATTAGGTGATCTGCAGTATCACCTATAATGCAGATATATACCTGATTATAAGGTGATCTAAAGAATCACCTATAATGCTGGTATATCAAAAGCTGCCGTGACAACAAATACAGATGGTGTAACAGGTGTAACCACACACAGAAAGATATACAATGTATAGTGCTTGGTGCAACAGTAGTACTTGATAGGTAGCTATACCTCACCAGAGGAGCTGGTGGGTACTATCAGTACAGAAGTCCTCACCAGAGGAGCTGCTGTGTACTATCAGTACAGAAGCACTCACCAGAGGAGCTGGTGGGTACTATCAGTACAGAGGCCCTCACCAGAGGAGCTGGTGGGTATATCAGTATAGAGGCCCTCACCAGAGGAGCTGGTGGGTACTATCAGCACAGAGGCCCTTACCAGAGGAGCTGGTAGGTATATAAGTACAAAAGCCCTCACCAGAGGTCAGGGCTCTCTGGTGGGGAGGCGAGGTCAGACAGGCAGGGTCGGCAACAGACAGGTAATCACAGTACAGATTCAGAAAGCAATAGGAAGGTGGTAATACAGGCTGAGTCGACAACAGGCAACAGGATCAGATGGGCAGAAGTACAGAGACAGTAAACGAGAGAGAGGTCAGAATCAAGCCAGAGTCATACACAGATATCAATGAAGAGCAATATAAACAATAGTATTCCTATCTAGTGTGAAATACCCGGTTTCCTCCCGGATCAAAGCACACCGGATCTATCTAAGGTCTAAGCGCTAACACGTAGTAATCGCAACAGCAGACAGTTTGCAAGTGAAGCCGAGAGGCTTAAGAAGCAGAGGAGACCCAATTGGCACGCCCACTCCTCTGAGCCAATGAGAAGCGGCGAACGTCTCCTCTGACGTCAGCCGACCATCTGGTCAGCTGACGCGCCTCCTCCCCGCATAAAGGTCCTGTCTGTGCATGCGCGCACGCGACAATGCAACCCTATGTGCGGCTGACAAACTAGTCCTCAGCGTGCTAGACGCCGGAGGCACAGGTGGCATGCTAGGCAGAGGAATGGAGGCAGCTGCGGAGGATGCCAGACGGCCCACAGCTACTTCCTCCATGTTTCTTACACCGCTCCTCGGAAATAGACCGAGCGGATCCGTTACAAACAGACTGATGTAAAGTTATCCTATTGATTTGCATAAGATCCATTTGCTTCTGTTTGGATCTGTTCAATTCAGTCCAGATAAATGGAACCTTCTTTACTTTCAGTGTGAACCGAGCCTAAAGGTGGCCACTAACGATCCAATTTCTAACGACAAAATGGTTGAGTTATCAGATAATTCAGGATCAGAAGTGAAATATCATAATACATTGTTCAGTACACCATCAACAAACCGATCTTTGCTTCCTATTGATCATAACCGGCAAGAAAATCTAAATTTTGGTTCAACGAAAATGCAATCTGATGACTGTTTTTATAATCGTCGTAATCGATTGTGCCCATTAACGGAGATTATTTACAACCAATCACATCCAATCACAATGATCTGACCGCTTGAACAATTTTTCGCTAGAAATTGGACCGTTAAGTGGCCACCTTAAGATCTGTTAAATAAGGGAATGTATCGAATCTGACGTCACTGCAGCTCACAACAGCCTACAGTTTATCCAATACTTCTTATGTTCAGAAAACACGCACACACGTAAATATCTAATTATATGACTTATTTGGGATAAGAAACCATAGTTGTTAAGCACAATTACTGTGAAAAAGTTAAAGGGTGGAGGTGGGAATAAGGGGATTTCATTTTACTTCCTGGAGACCTGCTGTCTAAGCACAGTTATCCTTTAATAGTATGTTTCTTAAAATAAACCAGATCTACATGATAAAATGATTGTTATTATGTATTTATATAGCGCTGACATCTTCCGCCACGCGTTTACATAAAATGCCATGATTGTTCTTCATCTTCACAAATCCTCAACCACCACCATAATGCTCAAAAGGCAACAAAAAAAACATTCTCACCAAATTACAATTATAATCAGAAGTAAATTTACTGCCCTAGGGAGCTTGCAATTGCGAGGATTTGGCTTCGGTGTTCGATAAAAGAAAAGAAACAATTAACAGACAGGATATTTCACACTATGTATACTATATATAGGTAGGCTCAATGTGTACAGCCCTGTGGCGTTTGACTATATTTTCTAGCTGCTGTAGCATTGCTGTTAGTACTAGAGGCACTCATATTAATGCAGCCCTACAAGCAAAAAGGATCAATTCCAGTGATTCAATATGCTATAAAAGCCAAACTTTTCTGCTTCTCATGGAGCCTTTCTGTATACAGCCTTGTCAGGGCCGGCGCTACCATAGAGGCAAAGGAGGCAGCTGCTTGTAGCTTGTAGGGGCCCCCAGTGGCTACAAGAGGAAAAAAAAATTCAAATCGACCTTATAGTTTTTGAGAAAATCGATTTTAAAGTTTCAAAGGAAAAAAAATACCCATTTAAAAACCAGCCGACTTTAATGGTTAATAGCAAATCCTCCTTAAATTCTAGAAACCCTAAATTTGCGGGATATGTTAAGGAGATCATTGGGAATAAGAGGAAAAAACTATTTTTCAAAAAGACCTTATAGTTTTTGAGAAAATCGATTTTAAAGTTTCAAAGGAAAAAAGTATACTTTTAAATGCGGTAAATGTCACTTTTAGTACCTAACGGTAGTGTAATTTTACATCTATCAAAAGAAAGAGCAATAAATTTCCTGACGGGGTTTCCAGGGGGTCCATACGCAGCTGCAGCGCTTTGGCCAGGGATCGCTATACAGCCGCAATATGTCTGTATGAAAATCCCTGGCATTTTTTCCTATTTTTCCCATTTTTTTTTATGTTTATAGTGTGGGAATTTTTTTTTTAATTATGTGGGGTCCCCCCTCCTGAAACTTTTTAGCCCCTTGTCCCCCATGCAGGCTGGGGTAGCCAGAATGTGGAGCTCCGACCAATTGGGGCTTCAAACCCTGACTACCCTAATGCCGATTTTTGCTCCGGGGTATCTGTTGGGGGGGCCCCCCAGTTTTATTTTGCCCTGGGGCCCCATTGTTGCTTAAACCGGCCCTGAGCCTTGTAACACACAAATGTATGAAAAAGCTACAAAATCTGGGTGATTTCAATTATCCAGACATTAACTGAGAAATTGAGGCCACTCGCTCTAGTAAAAGTGACAAATTTATATCTTCACTGCAAGACAATTACTTAAATCAGATGGTAACTGAAACAACCAGGGGTCATATGCAATTCACTTTTTCACCTAAGTTTTCTCCTAAGAGATCATTTTTCATTTTCAATTTATAATAACTTTCCAGCACTTTTCAACTAAAAAAGTACCAAAAAGTAGGTGAAAAAGTACTATCAAAATTATTTTGAGTATTTTCTTGCTTTTCAGTGGCTTAAACTTGGCGTACTAATTGATGGGGAATTGAGTTTCAGAAACCAAATTTCATCTGTAGTTAAATCTTCCTACTTTCATCTGAAGAACATTGCAAAGATTAAACATATGATTCCCCCAGAGGATCTTCCAACCCTAGTTCACGTATTGATCACATCACGGCTGGACTACTGCAATGCCCTTTATGCTGGCCTCCCTAAAAAGGACCTGTGTCGCCTGCAATTAGTGCAGAATGCTGCTGCCAGATTGCTAACAAACCAGCCTCGCCACTGTCACATTACACCGATCCTTCGCTCACTGCACTGGCTACCAGTAGAATGGAGAATACTCTTCAAGATTGGACTGCTGGCATTCAAATCCCTGCACAATCTGGGCCCTGGATGCATGAAGGATTTGCTGAAGCTGTACCACACCTCTCACAACCTCAGATCATCAAGTTCTATAAACTTGGTCACTCCCAGAGTGCATCTCAAAAAATCTGGAGATAGAGCCTTCTGTCATGCTGCCCCTACTCTTTGGAACTCCCTGCCACACCCAGTAAAGACAGCACCATCCCTGGAGCTATTCAAATCCAGACTGAAAAGCCACCTGTTTAGCCTGGCATTTCCAGACTTATAAAATTCTTCCTCTGTACCACGATGGTCAGAGCCATGCTTATGCGCTTTGAGTCCCATGGGAGAAAAGCACTTTACAAATGTTATTTGTTGTTGTTGTTGTTGTTGTTAAAGAGTAACTGTCAGGCTGCAGAAGCTAATTTAAACCTCTATTCTCCTGTGTTAAACAGTTTAGAAGGAAGCCAAAAAGGCATTAGTGAAGATAAAAATCTCTCTTACCTTTGATGTGTGCTTATCAGCAAAGCTGTTATTCTTAAGAAGACGCAAGCCGCATACCATACTGCAAAGCATTCTGGGGCTCTCCCCTCGGCTGCTAATGAGACGTTACAGCAGCTTGTAATCAGTCCAGCGCGTAGCACTGATAAATCTCCGGGCAGAGTACACTGCAGGAGTCAGCTATTGTTCCTAGCCACATGGCTAATTAATATTCACTGCACACTGTGTTATTCAGTACCAGCTTTTCTGTGATCAGGAAGCAGGCAGGACATGACGACACAATTGGCTTCATAGAAGACAGAAAAACATGGAACCTGCCATGAGCTGTCAGGAGCATCAATCTCTGCATATACTATATAAAAATTCTGTGAAGTACAAACGTGGACAGTGAAATGCATATGTAATGTAAGTACAGCCAATCTTTAGCTACTGATATATGTGTTTATTTTCTCTGAGACCTTATACCTAACAGCTCCTCTTTAAATGGCATTTTATATTGACAAGTTTAAAAATATCACCTATCAGAAAACTCAGGAGAAAAGTTAAAGCGGACCCAAACCAAACATTTTTTTTTAATTCAAAATATTTAGTAGCACCACTCTGACACATACAAAGATAAACACTCCTTCAAGCCTATGAGCATTTCAGTGCATGCTTTTCACCCTTCTGTTTTCAAACTAGGGTTACATACAGTAGGTGGCAGCCATTAGCAATTCTTCCTTTGCCAGACACCACCTACTCCAGCATTTTGCCGGACTCTGTCCCGGCAATATGAAAGGAAGGGAGCGGTTCCTCCAATAAATGTAAAATATTTTATATTTGTCATCATGCAGCTGAAAAAAGGCTGCTATTTACTATTATTATTTAGAAAATAGATTTTATTCCTGAAATCTTGTATTTTTAATTTGGGTCCACTTTAATTGCATATGAGCCCAGGGGAAATACCCTGCTTAAATTTGGTCATTTCAAATAGACCAGATGTTATAGCTAATGTGCAAGTTCGACAACATTTGGGAAATAGTGACCATAATATGGTAACATTTGACCTACTACTCAACAGGGTTATGAACAAGGGGAACTAAACTATGAATTTTAAAAAGGCTAACTTTAACAAGCTCAGGGACTCGCTAAGACTGGGAGAGTCAATTACAGGGCAAGGACACTGAAGGTAAATGGCAAACTTTTAAACAGATTCTTAATGACTATTGTAGAATGTACATACCGTACGGAAATAAAAATTCTAGATCTAAAAAAAGGCCCGTATGGATAAATAATACTGTGTTAGACAAGACAAATAACATTTATATTGCGCTTTTCTCCTTGCGGACTCAAAGCGCCAGAGCAGAGCAGCAGCCACTAGGGCGCGCTCTATTGGCAGTAGCAGTGTAAGGGAGACTTGACAAAGGTCTCCTACTGAATTAGTGCTGGCTTACTGAACAGGCTGAGCCGAGATTCGAACCCTGGTCTCCTGTGTCAGAGGCAGAGCCCTTAACCATTACACCATCAGCCAACTGCCATGTGTTAGACATGATTAAAGGAATACTATTGATTAAAACAACTTTTTTTTAATGCTGTATGTTAGGGCACACCTTACCACAAGTACTAGGAGCAATTTGCTTCCTCACACAGCTCTGCCTGTCTGCTGGAAAATCCTCCGTCAGTTTTAGATACAAAAGTGTTGGGCTCTAATGCTGGGAATACACGGGTCGATCCGGTGGCCGATTAGCCGCCGGATTGACCCCCGCCGCGTCCCCGCTCATCCGCGTGTGGGCGCGAATCGATTCCCGCTCGTCCCCGACGGCGCTTCTTATCACCCGCTTGATTCGCCGCTATTGTCCGCCTGCGGGGATCGAGCGCGGAACCGATCCCCGTGGTGATCGGATACGTCGGATATTATCAATCGAGCCCGATGGCCCCCTCGACGCTGTGTATGCCCAGCATTAGAGGAATAGACTATGTTCCTGCACGGGGGAGGGGGTTGCTATCAATTTCTCATTGTATAATAATCACCTTGCTGAAAGAATCATATTCAGGGTTAAAGATTCTAGCAATGTGTGTTTATTATCTTTGTTTCTCTGACTGATAAAGATCCTAATAATGCCTTTGTAAACAGGTATCTCCCTCTCAGCACGGCACCACATAGCAGCCTACAAAGCAGATGCAGCCTGGAGTGAAAATCACAAGCAAGCCAGTCAGTCAGTCAGTCAGGAATAGTGTATACACATCTCCCTGCTAGTTATATTGCAGCAATATTACAGCACATCTAGCTACATGTTACCTCCTCAGATCAGCCTCCTCATGTCTCCTGTATGCTGAGACAGGGTGAAGTATATTTGTTAGCTGTGTGAGGAATAAGGGATAATTTTTAAGCAGGAAGAGAGAACTGGGTGAATAAATAAAGTGCCCCTAGCACTAGTGGTAATGTGCACCCTAATATACAGTATTAAAAAAAAGTTGTTTTAATTGATAGTGTTCCTTTAATTGTTAAAGTAATGCCTTTAGTGCCCTAAATAATGAGGGGACTGCAACTGCACTTAAGAATTATATGGAATTAAAAAAAACTGCAAAAAATGAGATTTGCGAAACTGAAAGCTGAAAAAAGTGGCTAGGGATAATGTCAAATCCTGAAAGGTTTTACAAATATATAAACTCAAAAAGAAAGAAGGTAGAGAATATAGGAAGGTAGAAAATATATAGTAGGTAGGGGATGTTGACACCTGCCTACCTATACAGGGAAGGGAGGTGAGCCCATCTGCCTATTTATACCAGGGGATGGTGCACATCAACCTGCCTATATGGGGAGAGGAGCACACATCTGCCTACCTATACTGGGGAGCAGAGGGTGCTACTTAACACTGGGACACAACTTGTTACCTATACTGGGAAGGGGCACATCTGCTACATTTACTAAGGTGGCTATATAATAGAGGGGCATATCTGGCTGCCTATACTGGGGTGAGCTGCTTAATAGTGGTGTGCATCTGGCTAGCTTTACTGGGGAGTGCGACCTAATACTGGGGTACTTAAACTAATTATACAAGGGAGCTACCTCTGGCTACCTATACAAAGGGACACCTCTAGCTACCAAGCAATTCTAGCCACCTAAATCTTTGGGGTCTCCTCTAGCTATCTATGACTTGGGGTGCCTCTAGCTACCTTATACTTGGGAGACCTGAGGTTACTTAACCTCCCTAGCGGTATTGACGGTTTTACACGTCAATACAAAACATGCTGTGAACAGTATTGATGTGCATACCAGTTAAAACTCTCCTGCACTGTATACTAGACCCTTGCTTGACACATTTCGGCAAGTTACAGGAAAAAAAAAGGTTATGAAAATGAATTAGATCACTTTTCGCACAGAAATCATGGGAAATCTAACGCCAGGGTACGCTGGCTGTCTAACACATGGGGCACTTGTGTCTACCTATTACTGTTGGAGGTCACACCTTGCTACCTAGCACCTGCCATTTTGAAGAACACAGTGTTCTTATTTGTGGTATTGCAATCATTAGCAGCAGTTCTTGCGGGGGGGGGGGGGGGGGGGGGGGGGGGGGGTGCGGGTGTCACCAAAGTGTAGTCCCACTCAGGACACTACACCTAAGGGAAGCCATATACATAGTGTAATGCAAACTGAGGCCCACGAGCCAAATGCTGCCCTCTAAGGCTTTTTCCCCGTCCCCCATTCACAAAATGTATTACTTATAGATGCGGCCCGCTGCATCTTTAAATATCGGTGGCCTGTATATAGAATAGCAGTCCTGGTACCATCAATCCACAGGGAAGTCAGCAAGCAGTCATTCGCTGGCTTCCAATTCAATTCCACATCAGGTGACACTGCTGTCCATTCGGACGACAGGTTGTCCCCTGAGTATGCTTCATTGTCTACCGCAAAGAGGATTTTTATTATCTGCACATGTTGTGTTGGGGGCATAATATTTGCACATGTTGTGTTGGGGGCATAATATCTGCTTTGGATAAATAGGAGACAAAAGGGCTGCATGTTTTAACAGGCAATACACTACCTGGGTTCAATGTAATGTTTCCTACCTTGTGTTTTGTATACTCTGGCCCCCCCATTAGTTTGATGTATGTTGACCTGGCCCTTGACTGAAATGGTTTGGGGACCCCTGGTGTAATGTACGCTGAATACTATGAAGAAAATCTGTTTGTAATGTAATTAGTAAAGTGGTTCTTTAATTTAACTTCCTTTGCTTACCCGGGGTCTTTTACTAGTTTATCACACAATCTTCTCTACAGTGTGGATTTTGCAGTGTTTTTGTCTGCAACATGTAGTTTTATGCAGATACATGAAGAATATTGTTTTTTAAACATTCACGTATATCTAAAGAAATGTTAATATCAATCCATGGTTACCTGCTAAACCCCTTCACAAACCCCGCCCCTAGGTATCTATTGTATTTTTTAAAGCACATTTTAAACAAAAAAAGAAAAGAAAAAAAAATAGATACTCACCTATGGGGGTTTATTCACAAAGCTTACATACTTTTCACCTTAGAGAAAACCTGAAGCGAAAAAAAAACTTATGGTATAATGAACTGTATGTGTAGTATGGATACAAAATAGAACATATAGAACATTAGTAGCAAAGAAAAAAGTTTCATATTTCTTTTATATTTTCTGTTATATAGCTTTCTTTTTATAACATTTCATCATACTGTCACAGTTGCAGTTTTAAAACCACATTCTGTCTTTTAAACTATAAAACAAAGCAGAAATAATGACCCTTTGAACTTTCCTGCAGTAAAACTGTATCTCAAGCTGTCTCTCACTGCTCTTGTTTGTTCGAGTGCTTCAGAAAATGGGACTGTATTCGATCCAATGGGTCGAATAGCTCAGAGAATCTCTTTTGCATAGATAACAACTGAACTTTTTATTAACTCTTCTGTACTGGAAAACAATCTGATACTATTTTCTTTGCTAAGAATGTTCTATTCCTTATGCTGGATACACACGGTGCATTCGCGCACTCGATTTTCTCGTCGATTCGTTTATTTCCAACATGTCCGATTTGGATTTCGATGGATCGTTAGGTCGATTCGGCATACTTTGCATGCGAATCGACCTAACGATCCATCGAAATCCAAATCGGACATGTTGGAAATAAACGAATCGACGGGAATCGACGGGAAAATCGAGTGCGCGAACGCACCGTGTGTATCCAGCATTAGCTGTAGTGCACACATACAATTCATTATCTCATAGGTTTATTTTCACTGCAGGTTTGCTTAAACTGTAAGGAGAGCTAATGAAGGAGATAAACAAATAAAGATAATTCATGAGTTAAAGTGAACCTCCAGACTAAAAATCTACTCAGCAGCACTGAAAAGGCTTGGTGTTTCTTTAACAGTTTCACAGCATCAGAACTTTGTTTTTCTTACCCAAGCCTCATTTTTAGCTGCACAGAAGAAAACTGCCCGGGCATTTTTCTCCTGATGCTGTGCAAAGCATGATGGGATTTCTGATGTTGTTCTTCTCCTTCTGCAGTTTTGGCGCAAAATTGTTTTTTTTAATTTGAGATTTGAAGCCTAGCAAGCGCAGTTGGGAGGGGTGATTAAGACACAGGACAGTTGTCAGCTTTCAACTCCTTTGTACCAAAAAGATGGCTGCCCCATGAAAAATATGGCTGCCCCCATGAAATCACAAACATTTGCCTGTTCTTTTAAAATAGAGTGGGTAAGAGATTATATTGCTTATCTATTTTAATTAACATAACTAATGTAACTTAATGACAGTATGTTTGTTTAGGCTGAAGATCCCCTTTAAAGTGAACCTAAATCGAGGGGGGGGGGGAGTTTAGCTTACCTGGGGCTTCTACCAGCCCCCTGCAGCCGCCCTGTGCCCCTGCCATCACTTAGCGATCTTCCAGTCCCCCAAAGCACCCCTCTTTCCTCTGGATGCACGGCCCCGGTCCACGCGCCTCTTAATCGCACTCCTGTGGATTGGTGCGCTCTGCGCATGCACGGTACGGGGACATCTCTACTGCGCATTGCCCGGCAATGGGAGTGTGATGGAGGAAGCATGCGGCCACGCATGTGCAGTGGCCATCGACTCATCAAGTCGCCCGGCCAAAAGAGGGGCACTGCCAGTGACTGGAGGGTTGCTCAGTGACAGCCTGGGCGGCTGCAGGAGGCTGGTAGAAGCCCCAGGTAAGTTAAACTCGGTTTTTCCCCCGATTAAGGTTCCCTTTAAGTAAATGAAGGAGAAATAAATTGTGAGTTAGGTCAGAAAAGTTTTGTAAATCAGCCCCATGGAGAGGAGGCTCTGGATTCCATCCCATTGGACTGCACACAGATTTCCCATCAAGTTTATTTATATGTGATGATCTCATTTAGCCCTTGTTCACATTGCGTTCTGTTTGCGTTAGCAGGGCCGGGCCGAGGCATAGGCTGGAGAGGCTCCAGCCTCAGGGCGCAGTGTAGGAGGGGGCGCAGAATTCATTCAGCTGTCATTCCTAATTGTGTTTGAAGTAGAAAGAAATAAGAAAAGGGGATACATGGCAGTGACTGCAAGCCAGATAACTAGAGATTAAGGTGTTGGGGAGGTTGTGGGCCCTGTGGCGCCTCTTAGTCTAATAGCAATCAGTGTGTGACGGCTGGGGTGGGAGGGATGGAGGGGCGCACTTTGGTGTCTCAGCCTTGGGTGCTGGAGAACCTTGTCCCGGCTCTGCGCGTTAGCATTTGCGTTGGGCATTTTTAGACACAATGTTTTTTGCGATTCCCGGTGCTTGGGTGGGCGGTGCGTTTTTGTTAAAAGTGCTTTTCTAAGCGCTTTTCCAGAGCGATTTTTTTAATTCACTCCCTGACGCGAGTCAGGTAGTGAACTCTTTGACCCGGAAAATAATAATTACAATGTATTTATTCTTAAAAACGCGAACGCAATCGCTGCACAAATCAATTTTGTGAACGCTTGCGTTTTTCCTATACCTTCCATTGAGGCAAAATCGCCTCGAAAATGGTAAAGGAACTTTGCTGAGAGGATAGGAAATCATTGCACAAGCGTTTTGAGGGCAATTTTGAAAATCGCCTGCGCTTGAAAAAAGGGCAAAAACGCCCTTAGTGTGAACGAGCCCTTAATGATGACTTGTTAGAATATCAGAAATCATTCAGTGTAAAGATAGCCAATAAAAGAGGGAAATCAGGAGAATGTGAAGAGCACTGTTCATATTTTCATCCTCCCGCTTTGTATCCGCTCTGTGCAGGCGGAAGAATAATCTGTAGCTGAATGCCCTGTTGAGGATGGATATGTTCTTTTTCTTCTTAGGAAGCAGGCAGCTCTCTCCCCAAAAGTAATGTTCTGAAGACAGACCCAGGAGGACTATATCCTCCTCCCTCTCCTCAGCACCCCCACCACCACTGTTTATCAAACAGACAAAACCCTTCAAAACCTCCAGGACTGGAATTTAGCTCTCAGTATTAAGAAGACAAGTTATCAGGTACACAGAAGGAATGCCTTTAACAGATTCCTGCGCACATTTGTTATGCCTTACGTGTTTTCTATATTTTTGTCTCACCGGTACTAAGCTTAAATTCAGCAAGACTGAGTAAGCACTCAGGCCTAATTAATCCAGCAATGTTTTTTTAATGAGTTGTTGAAATCATTACATGTAACCAATTAACACTATTACAGAACTCCTTTATAATGGCAGAGCAGCTAATTCACAGTTCAGGCTTGTTTAACCTGAATAATGATGTGTGTAAATCCCCCCCCCCCCCCCCCCCCCCCCACACACACACACACACACCTCTCCACATTATGGAGAGTGAATGACAGTGGATCTTTTACAGTGGAGCAGGAAAAAAGGGCACAAGCGGCAAGTAAGTTAAATGGGCGCCGTCATAGGCGTCGATACAAAATAGCGGTCTTTGGGCGCCAAAGCAGATATTTGGGCACCCACAATGAACCGGGCATCCGGGCGCCCAAATGACTCTTTTCTGTGGCGCATACTTAACTTGTTTTTTTTTTTTTTTTGCTGAAGGGGAGTTTTGCAGTTTTATCTAGGTAGTGTGTGCGGGGGGAGGGGAAAGTTAGTTTTAGGCATTAGGTAGGTAGTCTGTATGGGCGGGGTGGGGGTTCATTTTAGAGATGAATATCAAAATTTGGTTTCGCAAATTTCGAATCCGAATCTCTGCAAACGTTTTCGAATCTGGTGAATCTGCAATAGACTTAAATGGGTAGGAGAATTTTAAAGCCTACAAATACTGGTTGTGGCCACAAAAGTGATGGAAAAGTTGTTTCAAGGGGCCTAACACCTGGATGGGGGCATCCCGGAGGGGGATCCAAGGCAAAAGTCGCTAAAGGGCAAAAATCAGATTACATTTCTAAATTGGTGGAATACAGCCCTTTAAAACATCGGGTGTGTGTGCATGTTGATCAGGTAGTGTAAGGGTTACCTCCGCTTCACACTGAGAGGCGAAATGCACCGCAGTCCGCAAACAAGGGCAAAGACCTTGAGTGATTACGTCAGGTGAGCATATCTTTGTTTTTACCAGTTGACCCCTGCAGGACATAAATGTTGGTCCTCTTGGCAGCAATCTTTGTGTAGTGGTGTTAAGTGGCCACCGTGTTTGAGCGCACAATCGTGTGTGTGCAGGTGATCTCAGTTTCCCAGCCTCTATGGTCAGGCTGAGGTAGTTCAATGACAGTTAAGTGACTAAAAAAACAGTGATTCTGCACTGAGGCCTTATACAGGGGGCAGTAGTGGATACTAGATGCCAGTAGTGGTGGGTGGTGAAGAATTATTGGGTTAGGGTATGTGCATTACTAGGACCGGCAGAGCAGACCTGTCTGCAACAGCACCGAGGTCTTATACAGGGGCCAGTAGTGGATAGTAGATACCAGTAGTGGTGTGAAGGATTACTGGGTTATGGTCGGTGCACTACTAGGACCAGCAGACCTGTCTCCTACAGCACTGTGGTTTAACACAGGGGCCAGTGGATACTATATGCCATTAGTGCTGTGAAGGTGGGTTATGGTGGGTGCACTGCTAGGACCAGCAGACCTGTCTCCAACAGCACTGAGGTTTTACACCGGGGCTAGTGGATATTAGATGCCAGTAGTGGTGTGAAGGTGAGTTATGGTCGGTGCACTACTAGGACCAGCAGACCTGTCTCCTACAGGACTGAGGTTTTACACAGGGGCCAGTGGATACTAGATGCCAAAGTGGTGTGAAGGTGGGTTATGCATAGTCCCCAACAGTCCCGATTTGATCGGGACTGTACCGATTTGGGGGGCCCCTCCCGCCATCCCGCGCTGCCCCCCTTCTGTCCCGGCCGCTGGGCAGAGAGAAGGAAAAAAATTGATCGAGGCACCAGCCCCGGGGATCTGCATGCGGGATGGATTGCCGCCGCTATTTATTTCTCCCTCCCTCCCTCCTAATGTGTCCCCCAGTGTCCCCGGCTTCCCCCCGCACAGTAATATGGGCAGCGGAGCGGGCAGTGAGTCTTACCACTGCCTCTCCGCTGCGTACCGGGATCTCCTCTGATCTTCTCGCTTCCTGTGACGTCACAGGAAGCGAGAAGATCAGAGGAGATCCCGGTATGCAGCGAAGAGGCAGTGGTAAGACTCACTGCCCGCTCCGCTGCCCATATTACTGTGCGGGGGGGAAGGGGACACTGGGGGACACATTAGGAGGGAGGGAGAAGGATAATGATGGCGGCGGCGGCCATACATGCCGCATACCGGGCGGGCTGGTGCCTCGATCGGCTTTTTTTCCCCCCTCTCTCTGCCTGGCCACCCCCCTCCTCCTCCTCACCACCACCACCCCCGGCACCCTCCCATTTGGGAGTAATTTAATAACAAAATTATTTAAAAAAAAACAACTTTTTTTTTCCCTTGGGGTGGGCGTGACTAGGGGGTTGAACGCGTGGCCAGGGGTGTGGCCTAATAGTCCCGTTTTGGGACATTGAAATGTTGGGAGGTATGGGGTTATGGTCGGTGCACTACTAGGACCAGCAGACCTGTCTCCTACAGGACTGAGGTTTTACACAGGGGCCAGTGGATACTAGATGCCAAAGTGGTGTGAAGGTGGGTTATGGCTGGTGCACTACTAGGATCAGCAGACCTGTCTCCAACAGCTGACTTGTGCACTGGCCACAGATGAGCAATACAATAGCAAGAAAAACAATGTATCAACCCTAAGAATAGCTTAGCTGTTCAGGACAATGTGGCAGTGGTGTTCCTACCACAGGGCGCAGGGGGGCGTGGCGCACCGGGTGCCAGACAGCCAGGGGGGTGTCGCCACGACCCCCCATAGATACAGCCTGTAAGAGCCAGGAGGGGAAGAGCAGCGCTAGGAGGAGGGGTGATAGCAGGGATAGCGGCGGGGAGGGGGGACATATCCCCCCTCCCTCACCTGGGTCCCCTCCTTCTGCCTCTCTTCCCCCACAAAATGCGGACAGCGGGCCGGGGGCATTGGGCAGCGAGCAGGCGGGCGCGGAGAATACTTACGTCACTTCCGCGTATCAGCCTGAAATGCTGCGTCACCGTCACGTGCCTCTTCTGCGCCTTCAATCATTGGAGGCGCAGAAGAGGCACGTGATGGCGATGCAGCGTTCCAGGCTGATACGCGGAAGTAACGTGAGTATTCTCCACGCCCGCCTGCTCGCCCTGTTTGCTGCCCGCATTTTGGGGGGGGGGGGGAGAGAGGCAGAAGGAGGGGACCCAGGTGAGGGGGGATATGTCCCCCCCTCCCCACCGCTATCCCTGCTGTCACCCCTCCTTCTAGCTACACTGGGGGGGGCACTATACTACCTACAATGGGGGGCCACTATTCTGGGGGCCACTATACTACCTATACTGGGGGCCGCTATACGGGGGGGAGCACTATACTAGCTACACTGGGCCTGGGCTGGGGTCACTATACTAGCTATACTGGGGGCCACTATATTACCTATACTTGGGGGGGGGGCACCATACCAGCTACAATGGAGGTCACTATACTAGCTACACTGGGGGCAACTTTACTAGCTACACTGGGGGCCACTATACTATCTAAACTGTGGGCCACTGTACTAGCTATACTGGGGCAACTATGGGGGCCATTATACTACCTATACTGGAGGGCAGCTGTACGGGGGCCACTATACTAGCTACACTGGGGGCAGCAACACTACCTACATTGTGGGCAGCAGCTATGCTGCCTATCCTGGGGGCAACTATACTAGCTATATTGGGGCAACTGTACTACCTTTACTGGGGGCAACTAGCTACCTATACTGGGGGCAACTGCTAGCTACCTATAGTGGGGGCAGTGGTGGCACCGGGGGGGTGCTTTGGGTGCTGAAGCACCCCCTAAAATTCTCCAAGCACCCCCCAGTGTGAACTGACTTTCGGCATCTAATAGATGCCGTTTCAGTTCACCGCAGAGGCAGAGCAGGGCTATAGTAAAATGTCCGAAGCCCTGCTCTGGAGACTTTGGGAGTTTCAGTTGCTGGCTGCAGAGGATCAAGGGAGCTGCGCACCGGACGGAGGCCGGAATAGGAGCTCTGCTGCAGGTGAGTAAATGGTTTTGTTTTTTTTTATTATTATTTATCCGGTTCAGCACCGCAGTGCCGAAAATCTCATGCATCCGAGCAACGCTCACCTCCCATTCAATGGCCTATAACTTTATTGCTACTTATCACAATGAATTGATCTATATCTTGTTTTTTCCGCCACCAATTAGGCTTTCTTTGGGGGGTACATTTTGCTAAGAGCCACTTTACTGTAAATGCATTTTAACAGGAAGAATAAGAAAAAAACGGAAAAAATTCATTTTTTCTCAGTTTTTGGCCATTATAGTTTGAAATTAATATAGGCTACCGTAATTAAAACGCATGTATTTTATTTGCCCATCTGTCCCGATTATTACATCGTTCAAACTATGTCCCTATCACAATTTATGGTGCCGATATTTCATTTAGAAATAAAGGTGCATTTTTTCAATTTGCGTCCATCACTATTTATAAGCTTATAATTTTAAATAATATAATAACATATTCTCTTGACATGCATATTTAAAAAGTTCAGACCCTTGGGTAACTATTTGTGTTTGTTTGTTTTTTTTAATTGTATTTTTTTTTTAATAAAAAAAAGTGTATGTGGGTAATTTTTGGTGTGGGAGAGAAACTGCTAATTTTAAATGTAAAATAATAATTTTTTTTTTAATTAAAAATGTATGTGGGTGCAGTTTACTATTTGGCCACAAGATGGCCACAGTGAAAAAAGTCCTGAATGCGAACGATCTCGCATCCAGGAACTAAAATGCTGGGGAGAAGTTTCCTGGGGGCAGAAATACCGCGCTCTCTGGAGAGAAGGCGTCGGTATTTCTGCGGGGAAGTTAGATCGGTGAATGGGAATTATATTCCCATTCACTGATCGGGGGGCTAGCGGCGGGCAGCGGGAGCACGCGCGGGGGCGCGCCCGATCGCGCGCACGACCCGGCGACAGCAGCAGTGCCTATCTGGACGAGAAAGCTCGTCCAGATAGGCCGAACCGGTTAAATTAGCAGCCAGGTGTATCGTTTATGTTCTGGCCAGGTCTGCTACATGATTGAAGTGTGTTCTGGTCAGGTCTGCCACACGATTGCATGTATTTTCTGGGCAAATCTGCCGACATGATTGCATGTATTTTCTGGGCAAATCTGCCGACATGATTGCATGTATTTTCTGGGCAAATCTGCCGACATGATTGAATGTATTTTCTGGGCAAATCTGCCGACATGATTGCATGTATTTTCTGGGCAAATCTGCCGACATGATTGAATGTATTTTCTGGGCAAATCTGCCGACATGATTGCATGTATTTTCTGGGCAAATCTGCAGACATGATTGCATGTATTTTCTGGGCAAATCTGCCGACATGATTGAACGTATTCTCTGGGCATATCTGCACACATTACGTGTATTTTCTTGAGAAAACCTGCACAATTATGTGAATGTTCTGGGGAAAGGGTCAACAAAACTTGGGTCCACTGTCTTTGCGTTGCACTTTTAAAGGGAACTCGAGGTTAGAATAATATTGAGGCTGCCATATTTATCTCCTTTTAAGCAATACCAATTGCCTGACTGCCGTGCTGGTCCTCTGCCTCTAATTCTTTCAACCATAGACCCTGAACAAGCATGCTTGTTTCTGGTGTGATTCAGTTCACTACTGCAGCCAAATAGATCAGCAGGGCTTGCAGGCAACTGGTATTGTTTAAAAGGAAATAAATATGGCAGCCTCCATATCACTCTCAACCCAGGTTCACGTTAAATTACAGTTAGATCCGCCCTCATCCAGTCATGGCCACGCCCATAGCCCCACCCGTTTTTCGCCCCTTTACTTTTTGGGGGGGGGGGGGGGGGTCTTATAATACCCAGCACCGGGTGTCAAATGCTCTAGGTACATCACTGCAATGTGGTAGCAGCAAGAATCTTCACTGAGGAAACAGAACACAGGCCTACCTAACTCTCCCTGTCACAACACACTGTCCCTGATCTGCCTAGCACAGAAGCCAAACACAGACTGCAAAATGGCTTCTGTGCTGGCTTTCTGATAGGTGGGGGAGTGTTCCAGATGGGAGGGATAGCTGACTGGCTGCCATGTGCCTGCTGACTGTGAGGTAAGGGGTCAAAGTTTAGCTCAATGATGATGTATAGGGGTGGGTCGAACATGCCATGTATTCGCCTGGTTTAAAAGGCATTTCATGAACAAGTGGTGAAAATATCAACTTGGAGAAAATTCAAGAGAAAAATTGAATTGCATATTGGCCAAGGAGTTGAAAGGGTCGATAAGTTTAGAAAGAGAACTTAGAATGATCTGTAGAAATAAAAGTTTTTACAGTTTTGAGCCCCGGTGATTTATTTTCTGCCTAGATGTTGGTTTGAGCCAGGCTGCTCCTGCAATCTGCAGTACATGTATACAATTCACAGGGCTTGTGCATCATTTCATGTATTTTTTAGTATTATACAATGTGGTGTAATTTGTAGGTTATACATTGCATGCAGTTACCATAGAGAGCAGCTGATGCATATAACTTAGTACTACAGAGACCAAGAAATGAAATACAACTAAACCAGGCGTTTGCAAAATGTGACTGCTTCATGAATATCCTCTTATGTCCTTTTATGCAGAGGTTGTGAAGCTAGCAGCATAGATTGCAGGTAACTAACCACTTTCCCTATCGTTTTCCTCTAATTCTGTGTTGCTTATGCAGCCCAGTAATGCACTAGATGCACGTGTACCTGCAGTAATGCACTAGATGCATGTGTACCTGCAGTAATGCACTAGATGCATGTGTACCTGCAGTAATGCACTAGATGCATGTGTACCTGCAGTAATGCACTAGATGCATGTGTACCTGCAGTAATGCACTAGATGCATGTGTACCTGCAGTAATGCACTAGATGCATGTGTACCTGCAGTAATGCACTAGATGCATGTGTACCTGCAGTAATGCAACAGATGTATGTGTACCTGCATTAATGCACTAGATGCATGTGTACTTGCAGTAATGCACTAGATGCATGTGTACCTGCAGTAATGCAATAGATGTATGTGTACCTGCATTAATGCACTAGATGCATGTGTACCTGCAGTAATGCACTAGATGCATGTGTATCTGCAGTAATGCACTAGATGTATGTGTACCTGCAGTAATGCACTAGATGTATGTGTACCTGCAGTAATGCACTAGATGTATGTGTACCTGCAGTAATGCACTAGATGTATGTGTACCTGCATTAATGCACTAGATGCATGTGTACCTGCAAGAATGCGCTAGATGTATGTGTACCTGCAGTAATGCACTAGATGGATGTGTACCTGCAGTAATGCACTAGATGCATGTGTACCTGCAGTAATGCACTAGTTGTATGTGTACCTGCAGTAATGCACTAGATGCATGTGCACCTGCAGTAATGCACTAGATGCATGTGTACCTGCAGTAATGCACTAGATGCATGTGTACCTGCAGTAATGCACTAGATGCATGTGTACCTGCAGTAATGCACTAGATGCATGTGTACCTGCAGTAATGCACTAGATGCATGTGTACCTGCAGTAATGCACTAGATGCATGTGTACCTGCAGTAATGCACTAGATGTATGTGTACCTGCAGTAATGCACTAGATGCATGTGTACCTGCAGTAATGCACTAGATGCATGTGTTCCTGCCAGCAGAAAAGGGGTAAAGGAGCATGTACTGTAAATAATTATTATGGTGATTATCCATCTCTCTGCTATCTATCTAGTGGCAAGTCCTGCTGTGTGTGAATGGTCTGGCGGTGAGAGGAAGGAGGGACGAATGCTATGTTAAAGCATGTAGGCAACCATTCAAATCAGCAACTCACAAGATGGCAATAGATAACGTTAATGCTAATCTCATCTGAATAAGAAGTAGGGATGATTTTTTTTTAATTTATCAATACTGGAATTAAATTGCACAATAAATATGCTAAAATATATTTAAAGCAAAACAAACAGCAAACGTATCTTCCTCCAATTCCTCAATCTAGCTAAAATGGTAAGATTGACATTTAAAGCCTATTTGTTTCTGTGCTGTGAGAGCTTAAGAACAACGAGGTCTGTGAATGCTGTGTACAGAGCCCCATGCTATCACTGCTGTCATCATCCAGTAACTGTCATTGTTTGAGTGTAATTTCTTTCTCACCGGTTGCTATTAAATACTTCTCTGATTGCCTGTAGTGCAGTGATGGAGTAAACAGAAGGAGGGGAACACTGACAGGGAGAAGCGAAACAGACTGTAAGGTGAGGTGAGGTGCCTGGGCATTGAATGAATCAAGGGACTGCTCTACCTCCCAATGTATAGATGTGCTGTGTACACATGGAAGGTTGCTGGAAGCTGGAGCACCATGCCAAACGACCATCACAAAGCAAGTTCCTTCAATATGGATAAAACATCAAAATCCTTTATTGGTCATCCATTCACAGTACAGCAATGGTACATGGCAGCAACTGAAGCTGATGAGTTTCTGACATTTCTGGGTCCTCAGTGGGCGTTAAGTGATTCTAGAAACCCTTTGATGCGCATGTGTGCCAACTATTTCTGGTTTTAGGGCCAAGCCCGGATTTACATCACAGGAGCCTATAGGCACAGATGTTTTGGCACCCTAGACTTCACCCTCCACGAACCTACAAACACCCACTACTAAACTGCAACTGTGCTGGCTGGCCCAGCTGTCACCCCTCCCTTACTTCCCTTGCCCATCATAGCCAGAGTTATCCTCAGTATTAAGTAGCTAGAGTTGCCCCCAAGTATTTGAAAGCTAGAGGGAAATCTGGTCAGTGAAATGCCGAGAGCTGGGTGTGTGACATCTCAATTCCACTCTGCTCGGGACTCTTCATAGGGAAGGAGGGAGGAAAGCACTTGGGGAGGGGAGTGAGACGCCTTTCTATCATCAGGTGCCTGTAGGCACGTGCCTACAATGCCTTATGGTAAATCCGGCCCTGTTTATGGCACTTAAATGGGCTCTGGTTATCTGACTTAAGATTAGTTTCTGATTTGTGAATCTCTATCTTACATTGTATCTCCAGCCTAAATTCAAAAGCCAGCAGCCTTCCTGTAAAAGAAAGGTGTAATTACCTGCATTACCTTGTCCCTCAAAGCCATGCCAAAGACCCTGAATCACTTGATTTCCAGCATATGGCCCCGCCTCCTCTCCCTACCCGGAGAAAAAAATGCCAAGATGTTTACTCCAATAAACATCTTGCCATTTTTCTTTGGGGAGGCAGAGCGAAGTCGGGTGATTCGAGGTCTTCAGGACAGCTTAGAGGGACAAGGTAGCACAGGTAATTATAACTTTCTTTTACAAGAAAGAAGCTGGCCTTTAAATTTAGGCTGGAGATCTGCTTTAAGGAAGTCTCTAGATTCTCAGGCTAGGTTCACAGTGGGACGTTGCGTTTAGGGGACGTTATAGGGTCCCATAACGTGCCCCTAAAGCAACGCCTGGTGTTCTCTGATGTGGACGTCAGACTGAGCCGCGTTGTGCAGCTCACTCTGGCGTCCGTGATGCCGTGATGCATACTCTTGGACGCATGCGGCATCACGTGGTCCTGCCCGGCCAATAGCCGCACAGAGCGGCCGCTCCAGGAAGTAAACACTGCACGTCACACCGTGCAGTGAATATTAATTAGCCATGTGCCTGGCTGCTCTCCCCTCCTCCCCAACATGACTGAGCATGTGCAAACAGTCTAACGCGGCTTAGCCGCCTATAACGCACAGCATGCAGTACTTTCTCTTGACACAACGTGGGCACTGTGAACAGCCCATTGATTTTTCATTACTGTGCGCAGTGTGCGGTGGGGCTGCGTTACAGGCTGCACTAACGTGCGCCTGTAACGTCCCACTGTGAACCTAGCCTCATCTGGTGTGTCTAAGTTAAAAGAAAAGCCTTTTCTGCAATAGTGTATAATTATTTTTTTTTAAATAATTTGGTGATTGTTGCACACCTTGTTGGTTAAGATGATATATGTTGCTTTGATAACTCTGTTGAGGACATCCTTATATTTTATTGACTGTCTGAATTTCTACCCTTTTTTAAAATAGTCTACATTAGACATCAAACCAACAATCGTTGATTCCGGTGATACCTTTAATGACTATCTGTACGTGGTTTATTGCAAGCTTTATAACGTTAAGGGCCTGTTTCCACTACACGCAGATTGGATGCAGAATGGATGCAGAAAAACTGACTCCAATTAATGCCTATAGGAAAATCTGCATCAGAAAATCTGCATCAGAAAAAAAGTGGAAACAGGCCCATAGGCATTCATTGGAGTCAGTTTTTCTGCATCCAATCTGTGTGTAGTGGAAAGTTTCCACTGGAAACAGGCCCTAAGTTTCTTCTTCAGGCGTTATACAAAACTGTATCAGAACCGTACAATCACATTGTATGGTTCTGATACAGTTCTGTATAATGCCTCAAGAAGAATCTTAACGTTTTGAAAGCTTGCAATAAACCATGTACAGTCATAAAAGGTGTCACCGGAATCAGTGTTTGTTGGTTTGATGTCTGCATTTCTGCTCCTCCACTAACACCGGACCACACTTCACTTGCTTTAATAAAGGGTTAAAGATTATAAAGGCTGATTTGATGGAGTTGTGCTTGTGCCAATGATTTTCTTGAAAAGTTAATTTATCACAGAATTTGATAATGGTCAGATGGTTTTGATAACAGAGTAACAATGAAGGAACAAGTGAATCAGTGTCTGTCCAGGTCCACGTCTCCAAGACAACCTGTATATCAGTCTTATTCAGTCTTTCTGTAAAGTCTGAGTCATTTATGGTGGTTGCAAAAGCTGAACCATTCAGACCCTGAATATTCCAGCTGCTAAGTATGCGGGATGTCATCATGTTCTTGTCTACCTTGTGTTCAGCTTGCCTTTATTGAAGAATTTAATTTCATGGCCAGTCACATGGACTTGTTTTATAAGGTGATAAACAGTTCCTTCCTTTCTGTTGTGTTGGTGCTTTGTTGTGTTCTGTTTGTCTTCATATCCTCTTTTTTTGCATGTCAGGAGCTTTCAGTGGTCCATTCCAAGGCCTGTGGTGATTTAGGAGCTCATGTTCAGTGTTGCCTACTCTTGCTAGGTCTCTTTTTCCCTGTTTTTTCCTACCTCTTTCTCTCTCAATTAATGCAACAACTATGCAATAACCTGTGGTACCTTACCTACATACTGCCAGCAGGTAACAGGTAGCAGGTAGGACCCTTATCTACCAGCAAACTAAAAAAAAAACAATGTGAATTTTACCTCCTGTACTATGCCGCGAGTTATGAGTGAGAACCACTTGATATGTGCTTTGGATGGTTGGATTAAGCTTATTAAGCCTTCCTTGGTGCTGATCCATTCAGCTCCAAGCAGAAAAATTAGCATGGCCCCTACCCCTTAAAGAGTACTGACTGTACTATCAAAGAGTGGCATGGCTCAAAAATGAAAAGGTGACATAACCACCTTTTCCTCTATTTCAAGAGCTCCATTCCCCACCACTGGTGAACATGGAGGCTCTTTGAGCAGATATTTTGCCTGATAGGGTGCCCAAAGGAACAAGGATTTATGGTGCTATGTCATCATCCTGATTTTGGTCTGAACAGAAAAGCACCCCATGTAAAAAATAAATGCTTTACCTGCATGCTAGATATCGCCACCTTCTGTGACTTATAATAAGTATAGGTTCACCTCTTTTGCAGATCTGTAAAGCGAACACTAATAACCATAGTGTCAGCATATAACGATCCTGCTCCCCGATCATTGCTCCCTCAGAGTGTGAATGGTGTTTGTGAGTGTGAGGGGGATAAGCTGAGTTGTAACATGGCAGACATACGGACACTAAACTTCACATGGCTGACATACAACTTCTGCAATGTCCAATGCCTCCAAGATGATTAGTAGCTAAGCAACTGTTCAAGTGCAACTAGTTAAAAGTAAGGCATATACTGATTGGAAACACAGTGCTAGAGAAGTTAATTTTTAGCCTGGATCTCTAGTTAGAGTTAAGAGACCTGGAATATTGAAACAAGGTGTGAGAAAACGCGGAAAAGCCGCCGCGTGTACTCAGAACAAGGCGGCTGATTCCGCGTCCTACGCGGTGGTCTGCACACGTAGGCCTACATCCAGTAGTATGGCCGAACGCGGATGTGATGCACATGTGATGTTTGAAAAAATGATGCAGCCTGTCCAAACTTTTTCTGTGCTTGTGTTGGTTCTTGTGTCATGATAGGAAAAAACTACATTTAGCAAGCATTAGAACAATGTTTTTAGTTTTAGAATTTAGATTAAGGGCTAAAGCCAGAGCAGGATTATCCACCAGGCAAACTAGGCAGGTGCTTGGGGCCTAGTGGGTGTCCAGTGGCCAACCTGCCACCTTCTTTGACCTCTCTCCACTTCAGCTTACCAAAAGGACCACAAGGGTGGCCCAAATCTACTACCTTGCATAGGGCCCCATTACATGTTAATTCGTCTCTGGGTAAAGCTTGGTGTGAGATTGCAGTTGATAAGATGGTTGATCATTTATTATCATAGTTAGCTAAAATGTTAGATATGGGTTGAGGATAAGGGTTAAAGAGGCACGATAGTGAAAATAACAAATGAATAAAATTGCTTATTGTTTACAATATTGATTTATTGATTATTTAGTGGGTTTTTCCCATTGTAAAATCTTTCCACATCACGATTTACATTCTGAAATTTAAAGACATCTTTAGTTCTTCTGGTTGATCCGTATGGAATGTTCGTTACTGAGAGTTCTATGCACAGAGGGAGATCCTGGTTGCTTGGCAGTTAGAAAAAGCCATTATTTCCCACAATACACAAAGGTTCACAAACAGGGAACTGTCAGGACCTTGGTCATGACATCCCACCATGTGGGAGGGGTTTCACCAGAATATCAGCCATACAGACTCTCTGATGATCTATTTGGGAAAAGGTAAAGATTTCTCATGGGAAAAGGGTATCAGCTACTGAATGGAACACAATTCAATCCTAGGTCCTCTTTAAACAGTAGGGTAAAGTAAAATGAATGTGAAAAAACAACTTCAGTCCACAGTAAGACTGCATTACATGCTGTCTCACTTACCTATCTCTGGTGTCTGTTTTTAGAAATAATCCTTCATTTTTAAGAAAGTATATTGATTTTTTTAGCACTCCAGTAGAGTGCTCAGTATCATTGGCATACAGAAATGACATCAACATGAACAACTGTACATGAATTTATTTTTGAGATAGAACACTACAGATTTGTGGGCACAATGCAGTCCTAGCTACTCCAACTGCCTTCATTATTTTCTTCAGTAACAATTGAAACAGCACCAGACATAAAGCTTTTCAGTTCCTAAATCTTTGAAATCAGCTGAAGTGCTACTGTACAAAGGATATTCTTACACGGCCGGCAAGTTCCCGCACTTTTCTCAGTAAGCTGTAAGCCGGAATTGTGGATTTTACTGCATGTGTGCTTTCATTAACCTTATGCTTTTAATCTTCAAGAATACTAATGCAGAAGTCATATGTCTGCTAAATTGATTCTTATATAAAGAGTGTTTTTACCTTTTAAATGTAAATTATTAGTTTTAGTGTTTTTCTGGTCTTTTGGATGCCACAGCAGTGGAGTTATTCCAGGTAATTACCTCTACTGGCTGTAAAGGTTTAGGCCTGTTTCCTACTGCAAAATGCAGAGCGCACAAGAGAAATGCACAGTTTTTTTTCTGTGCACTTACTGTAAGGGTCTGTCTCTGTTTATCAGTTATTTTGCATCAGTTTTTCTGCATGAGTTGTCTGACAGTTTTGCATTGCTGTCTGTTGTTTTTCTGCATGTGAAAAATGCATTGTGTAAACATGCCCAATGATTAACATTAGTTGCAGTTTGCCTGTGTAGAAAATGCACAGAAAAACTGACGAGTGGAGTGGAGACAGGCCCTTAGATTTTTGGTGCACTTGCAAAGTCCCATTCTATTCCACAGTGAGAATTGCATTGCACTGGTGGAAACAGAGGACTATAATTTACAATATAAAATGAGTCTCCCCGCAATCAGCAAAACGCAAGTGCTTACAAAATCAAATTGAATTACATGTAGTAGGAAGATGTAATAAGTGAAACAGAAAACATTGTTAGGTGCAGTTTGCTGCAAATGTGCTCCTCCAAACTTCGCTGAAACGCCAGGGATGTAGAAATATGCATCACAGTGTTTCCAAAGCTGCAGGGAACAATATCCTTTCCCCCGTCTGTAATTATTGGTGAATGGGAACATGTGTTCCCAAAGCCAACCAAAGTGGCGGATGAATGCCTGATCACTGCTACAACAGCAGCGATCAGTCATAGAAAATGAAAGTAAAAACAAAACAAACTCCCTTCCTGTGTACTATTATGAATACAAAGGCTAAAGTATGGGGACATCTAGCGGTTAAACAGTAAAATTAAAAAAAGATGAAAATACATTGAAAAATAAATTTCTTACCCTCCCCCACAGGTGCCAGAATAAAGCACTTGTTGAAAAAATAAAGGTGAAAGCATAAAAAAATACATATATAGTTATCTTAGAAACTGAGCTTTTTTAATATGTATGTCATGAAGGTATATTGCTGTTAATTTTTCAAATAAGGGCTTGTAATTATTAATAGAGTATAAACACAAAGTGGAAAAAAAATATATCTTTATTTCCAAATAAAATATTGTCAAGATAGATCGTACTAGGAACATCATATAAATGTTGTAATAACCAGGACAAATGGACAAATAAAATGTGTGGGTTTAATCTACAGTAGTACTTAATATTTTCAAACTATAATGGCTGAAAACTGTGAGAAATAATGACTTTTTCATTTTTTTCTTCTTATCCCATTTAAAATGCATACAAAATAAAATAATTCTTGGTAAAAAGTACCAACAAAAAAGAAAGACTAATTTGTGATGAAAAAAATCTATTGATCACTTAGCTGTGATAAGTAGCTATTGACGAATGAATGGAAGGAGCGTGAAATGTCAAAATTGCTTTGGTTTTTTAAGGGGAAATAACCTGTGGTGGGAAAGTGTTAAACTATAGTTCACAGAATTCTAAGATAAATAACTGGAACTGTATGCCCCAACTAAACACCAAAATTCACATTATAGTAAAATATATGCAAATTTGTTTATAAAACATCAACAAGTTTACAACCTTAAAGAGGAACTGTAGCGAGAAGAGGAAAAAAATAAATGAATACATTGCTAAGTGAGAAGTTAAAAAATAGATCCAGAAATGATTGATATTTTCCATGTAATTTGTTCATATTGTTTGAGCCACAATTAGCCTGCACGTAATCATCTTTACTACTGGCAGGCATGAAAAAAATAGAACCAACTGCCATTGTCTATAACCACACCCCCTAACAATTCAATAGGCTAAAAGGTTGTTTTTTATAGATATAGATATGCACAGAGGGAGATACTGGTTGCTTCACACTTTTATTTCCCACAATGCAACAAGGCTTACAGACAGCAAACTATCATGACATCACACTGTGGGATGGGTTTTACAACAATATCAGCCATACAGATCCCCCTGATGATCTATCCAAGAAAAGGTAAGGCCTCGTTCACATCAGGGCCGTTTCTGTGCGCTTTTCACAGCGCACTGCCCTGTGCGATCAGCAAGGTATTGATTTTCCCCTGTAACTAAATGTAGCTGGTTCACATCTATGCGCTGCGCTGAGCAGCGTTACAGAAACGTAGGGTTGCATGCATTTCTGTGCGTTGAGCTGGAAAGCGCACATCAATGCAAGTGAATGGGTGCGCTTTTTTAGCGCATAGAAGCGCGTACAAGCGCATAGAAGCGCATGCGTTTTTTACCCCTAATTGGAGAAAAAAATACATTTACATACAAAAACAAAGTTTTATTGACAACTGTTGCAGGTACAACAAGCAAAACGTGCTTTAAAGAAGCGCAGCGCAAAGCACAGAAACGCACACTAAAGCGCGCACAAGCGCATGCGTTTTTTACCATGCGCTTTCACACGTTTTTCAGCGCAGCAGATGTGAACGAGGCCTTAAGATTTCTCATGGGCAAAGGGGTAGCAGCTACTGATTGGGATGAAGTTCAATCCTTGGTTATAGTTCCTCTTTAAAAAGATGAGGGATGCCCATCCCCCCGTGCACATACACAGCCTACATGCAAAAAGGAACTAATTTGAAATAGCGCTGTGATCACATTTCACGAAAAAAGCTCATATACGCATCTCAAAAGCCACTCTTGCGACCTCAGATAGCGCTCCGACATCAAATAGAGACATGCATCCACCTCAATATATTAGTGATGCAGCTCTTGAGGTCTGCGATGTTAAAGCATTGATAGTATAGCAATCCAGGAAAAAGCAGATTAGCCAAGCAGAGCAGTGTATAGTCAATGTGCACAAGTTGCCAGCAGCATGTAATTCATGAGCAGAATGGTAATGCAAGCAGCGTCCAAGGGATGTTCCTGCGAGCGCAATGATGAGGCTTGAAGGAATCAGCTGCACAACAACACCAATGATGATGTCTCACTCCAATCAGAGGAGGTTAGCAATAGCCATCAAAGTAGATTTGAACAATCATGTGCCAGTGTGACCAGTGTTTAATGGATAGACCCGATGCAGTGCAAAGCAAGCAATATTAGACATACCAGTCCTAAAGGTGCATTTCCCATGAGGCATCCTCCAATGTCGTGACAGTGTCAGGCATCTGCATTGTGAGCTGTAGCAGTCTGAGGCTAAGAGAGCGAACGGCTCTGTTCAGCCTTGGAATCCAAGATGAACAGTGGCTGCTTGCTGATGATGGTTGCTAAACGATGTGGTTGATAGAACCTGGAGAGACGGACGGATAACACGCTGAGGCTGCCACAGGACAGGTAATGTATAAATGCACACACGGGGTTACACATTTATACATTGGGGAGCAGCGGTGGGGGTCTCTTAGTTTCGTCACCCGTTCTGAAATTGGCCGCCGTACCATCGCACACCCAATCAACCAACTTGGGCCCGACATCTTGCAGCAGGTGCGATTGACTAAGGCGACCCGAAATCAGTCACATCGTCGGTCGGGCTTGCACTTGACAGCACCGATTTTCAACCAATTTGATAATAATAATTGTTGGATATTATATTATCTGGAATATTGAACGCAGAGTGGACCAGGTCAATCGCAGGTGGATGAGCAGCTTCTATAAACCAGCTTGCTATGTTTCTGTTTTCAAAAACAAGATCTAAGGTTGAGACTTTGTTGACCAAACTACCATCTGACAAAGACTGGAATGGCATTCCCCTTGGGGGTAGCATCTAGAAGCCACAATGCTTCCCAACCATAAACAAGGATCCCTGTTGAGTTGAAATAATAGGTTTTTCGGTTGAGGGTAGGGCAGTGAAGCCTTTGCACAATCAGACCAAGGCAACACCCCAAGGGAATGTTTAAATGTCCTGTCAAGGCCTTCGGGCAAGCTCAGGTCAAAGGGGTCAACCCAAACTTGAGTTGTCCCAGTGCCCCTGGTGCACAGAAGACACCTTGCAGCCAACATCCCAGGACTTCATGGGTGAGGTTATAAAGCTACCTAGAGGTCCAAAGAAAATATAACTGACAAGGACAGGGGGGCGAAATGACACCTGAGCTGGAGGTGGTCGTGTGGGTGTGTATATGAATGAATGAGTTTTATGATTATTTAAAAAGTAATCCTAAGGCAGATTTAAAGTTTCCATAAGATCCCAGAAGCAAGACTCCATAAGATTCCAGCATTAGGAGTGCAGAGAGCAGACTCCAGCCTCCATCTTGATGAAAGAAGTAACCATCTTGCTTAAGATTTAGTACCTGCATTTATACGCAATTAGAGTAGATAGGACTAGAGGAGCACCTTTGTAACTTGTTTTTACTTTGTTATACTCTCTTTAACTTTGACAAACAATAAGTAGCTTTACTACAACAAAATACTGAGATTATAATAAATAGAATAAGAAACCAAGAAGCAGATATATCAATAATCGAATTGGTTGCTTGATCGGCTGCCAAAGTCGCCTGATGTATGGGCACCTTCATTTTCGAAGATGTAGAACCAATGTCCCTTTTTTCATCATAGATAGATATATATGGCAGGTTTTCAGTTCCTGCAAAGATGGTGTTGGAGTGCATTAGTACATTATGTACTATTAAATGACTGACCAGCCCCTGCCCGGGATATCTACAGCGAGGTGCTGCTTGTTCTGAGCACTTGCCATTACCCTCCTAGTTTCTATAGTGCTATTACATGATATCTCTTGGACATTTGGCTCACAGATGAACCCCTGAGAGGAGTGAAGAAAACATGTTTCCTCCGATAAGGTGGGAGTGGAATTCTTGAATAACTCGTAGCTTTCTTCCTGGGAGAGATAAATGAGAGGCCTGCACAGCAATCCAGGCATGTGCTAGACTGGGATAGAACATAATAATCATATATCTTCTGCGCTGAATTGTGACACTTAATCATTGGCTTTTCCTGCACATTTCCAGCAGAGTGAGCATTATCTCCTCTACAGACATGTAGTAAAAGACAGGAAATGAAAATCATACCTGACCCTGGTGTTACGAAACTGTGGAGCTGGCATGTGCCAAGAAGACACACTGGAAAAAAAGATGCAGAACCTCTGGAGGATCTTCTGTTGGATAAATTGCTCTGGAATGTTAATACAGAACAGATTGTTCATTTTACAGGCAAATTAAGAGGATAATATTGTGTCGGTCTGCATGTTGTAGTTACCAAAAAGTACTTTAGTGCAGTTACAAGTTAGCTGTATACTGCTGTCGCAATCCATGCCATATTTAGTGACACCAGTAATGGGGCCAGCATAATGGGATGTAGTCTTTGGGTCTGATTTACTAAGTCATGTCTGAAGCCTCCAACACACGCTCAACAAAAGTCTTTTAAATGCACAATTATCAAACAACTTGAAGAAGTTGGACAACTTTTGTCAAGTAAAATATCACTGATAAGAGGCGATCAACGACTGATAAGACGCAGCTCAAGGCAATCCAACAGTTGGATTGACTTGACCTTTTAATTAACCTAATTGACTTATTAATTGTGCATTTAAAAGACTTTTGTTGAGTGTGTGTATGAGGCTTGAGACGGAGATCACTTGAGAATATAATATAATCCTGTAGTCCTGGGTAGATTGATGCAGTGGCGTACCTAGGGTATTTGAAACCTGATGCTGATTATTTTTTAAAAATAAAAAATAAAAAGTTTGAAGGTGGGTTTGAGAGGGTGGCAGGCTAGTGGTACCCCTCATGTGATATTCCTGGTGGTACCTCCCCCCGTCCCCATATAGCTTGCATGGTGGTTTAGTGGTACCTTGTGGTGGGGAGGGGCCGACTGGTATTCACAGTGAGGTGTCCCCCAGCAGAGTAGGGCACAGCGGTGCTGCTTGTGAGTGAATTTCACCTGATCCCAATGCGTCTATGCTCCTCAGCAGCCAGCCATTCTGAGCCTGCCCAATCTCTGCATGGCGCATGTAATTACATGACATGCAGGAAACAGGAAGTAGAGTGAGCGGCGGACTATGGAAGAGCATGAATGCATCAGAATCAGGTGAAATTCACTCACAAGAAACACAGCTGTGCCCTGCTCTGCAGGGGGCCACAGGAGGCCCATGGAGAGGGAGGAGTGATGGTGGCCCCCCCTCTACCGCATCGCAGTGCTCTTCCCGACCACTGTTCGTCACAGTCGCCATTAAAGTCTATGAAACATGGCACACTTGCGCTGCGACTGAAGTGCTCCAGGCGCTGCAGAAGACACACACAGGCTGCAGACTGCAGTGCTTTGATCGGAGACTCCTGGACACCACAGCTATGATGCGCAGTGCCACTTTTCAGCTGTGGTACAATTTTTCCAAATCACACCACTGGCGCAGTATGTGAATGTAAATGGACTGTCAAGGAAGCCAAGACTGGAACATGCTACAACCATGTGATGAAGTCAAAAGAGGATGATGATAGACTTTGAAGGAGCAATTTTTCAACTTAACTTGTGTGTATTCTAGAATAAGACTTCCTACTATTGTTCACTTCTAGTAAGAATTGTGATTTTCTGAAGCATGGGTACATCTCCAGGTATCAAAGAGCTAATCCAAAAAAGTGAAGAAAGTGTTTGTTATGCAATATGCGAGAGTTACAGAAAACCACATTTAACATAACATCATCAATATAAAAACATAAACTACAAACAACCCTCACAATTAATTAATTAATTAATACCTAACATTTGTGCAGTTTCACAAGACCTTCTAAAGTACATATCACATTACACAGACCGATAGTTCCTTACCAGGCCAAGATCAGACCCAGTAGACCAAGCCAAAAGACCTCTTCGTTCTGGTGGAAAGAGTACATCCCCCTTGACTCCACCCCTTCAGCACATCTCACTTCCCTTTTTGGAGTCTTTGTGATTGGCTGAAAAAAACTCTTTTTAGTAGGTTTAAACTCAAACTGCCCCATAAAGCCAAGTTAGCAGGAAGTGAAGGCTATTGTTCAAGTCCAGGAGGGCATATGTAAAATGGCTGCCAAACAAGCTAAATACCTCTACTATTGTTTTAGACTTAGAAAAAAAAAGAGGCTAACTTATAAAACCAAAATCTGAGCAGTAATCAGGCAATAACATGTGAGAATGGGTTAAAGCTTTTACAAACATGATGTACATTTCTGCTTGAAATTTACATTAGTTAATTCATGCAGTACAGGGCAGATAAGACAAACCCGCTGCACATAGCATGGATTTTATGGAACAAAGCATTCCCATTATTGTAGAATTTAAAAAAACAACAAAAAGGATGTATGGGCATACCAGAGCGGAATCTTAATCCATGATATTATTGTTTAATAAATTATCTCGCAGTGAAGCTTGGATTAATGAAACAGAATATTTCAATGAACGACACGTCATTAGTAAGCCAGTATATGTGTTTAGTATTACACATTCTGAAGAAAACTTTTGGGATAAGCACACAATACAACTGGTATTAGCTGTTTAATTACAGCAGTACAAAGGAAAAATAATGTTCATTGAGCCTAGGCACTTTTTCTAGAATATCTGTGTTAAGTTGCCCATACACTATTCAGTTTTCTCCAGAGGATTCATTCATGTGTGATTGAATCTGCCAAAAAATCGTGTCCCAACATAGCCGACCAATTGTACTTTGGATTTCTGGCAAAAAAATCTATCAAAATTATAGATTGGTCAGGACGGTAAATTTTGATCAAAAAAGGACAGTGGTATGTATGCAAATCAAATAAATAAAAGATGATTGTGTCAGCAACTGAGGTATATGTGAATGTCAGTGTCACAGGAAGTCACAGGGGCCCTTGGATCAGTCCATGTCTATTGCCATTTACTGTCTTCTACAGAATGTGTTCAGCAATGGATGGAAAGTTTTTTATATTTTGTTGTTTCTTATATTTGAATTTATTTTCATATTTGTAACATGAGTAAGGGAGGGAGGTTGCATGTTGACCAACTCCACCCCTTGGTAGGTGGGTTTGGGCCAACCCCTCCCCTTGCCATGCCTTTTAAAACTGTGATGAGATTGCCATAACTATGCTATGATTAAGGACCATCCCAGGTCCGAAACATGTTAGCTGAGTGTCCTGTGGCTGTCCTGGGATAAGTCCCAAATAAACTAATTTTGTGTGACATTGAAGCAGACCACCTTCTTCTCTTTGAAGTTTTATTGTAGTTACAGATAATACACATGGGGTATATCATAATCCTAGGGCGCCATAGGATTGTGATGTACCCCATGTCTTTTTAGACCTTCAATAAAGAACCACAACACAGATTGGTGCTAGCCTCCATTACATTCTACAAAACTTGCAGTGGTATGTATGCTCAGGGCCTAGAGCTGCTGACAGACCCCCCAGGTCTCCCCCCGGCCACCACAGTTACTGTGTGATGCTCTCTTCTTTTCTGGTCTCCGCTGAGCTGTAGGTCTATAAGTGTTGGGGATCGGGAGACTGCAGGAAGCTTTGGGGGAGTTGGTGGCTACCTATACAAGGGGACTCCTTTGGCTATCTATTATCACGGGAGTAGGGGCTTCTGACTGGGGGAGGGGTATGCCACAAAATATGTGCTGCTTGGGGCCACAAAAATATTAGCAGCATCCCTGTCTGTGACCATGGGGGTGGGGGGTAAGGGGGCCCACTCCTCCTCCTTCCCAGTTTGCAGAGTAAGTGCAGGAAGTGCTGTAATATCTACCTGTCAACACTGGGTCAACTCATGTCTCCTCTCTCTACCAGCAGCTGCACACGCTATGCTGAGAGCAGGGGGCATGGAGGGACCCAAATCTGCAGGGATCATTTTGTCAGGGGAAGGGGGGGGGGGGGTAATATGCCCTTGTGTCCCTCTTTTTTATCTTTGTGACTGTGTCCAGGGACAGATTTCTGCCAATGACGCATAAGTCCAAGGGTGCCGCAACTACTACCCAAGGGGATAGCAGGACTTGAAAGGAGTTGCTGTATATAGAACAGGCGCCTTCAAATGGCATAGGGTGGCTGAAAATAAAGAGCAACACATGGAAGAGGGAATTGCTGCCCAGTGGAGTTGTACATAAAAGGGCAGGCCTGCTGTACATAGATGCTACACATGGAAAAGAGGGCTGTACAGGTAATAGGGGAATAGCTGCACCTGTAAATGCAAAGTCATTGCTATACACAGAAGGGGGGCGCACCTTGAAGGAAGCCACAAGGAAGCTGGCATAGTGGAGGATAAAGTATAAATCCAGCCACGGCTGTGTCCTGATGTGCCATACCAGATACATCTGCTATAGGAAGTGCAGCTCTAATCCAACCCTGTAGACAGACTGGGGTGTTTGAATAAACTCACTGCTCTTGATTTATCTGGAATTTTCACACCATTGCTGACTGTTGATTGAGAAGCATTTTTAACATAACCCTGTCAGATCTTATTAACCCCCTGCCTACTGATGTCTGCAGTCAAACGTAACAGTGTTATACAAGCTGACACTTCATTAATGTGACAGCTATAATACACTTTGCAGTATAGGAAAACACACAATAGATATAACAGCTGTAAGCCAGTGCAGCAGAGGTGATACATTCTTCTGCAGTCCTCAGTCAGAAGAAGTCATCTTACACCTTCCCAATTCCCATGAACTCTGTATGCTCTAATATGGCTGCACATAATGGTTGGTGGTGAGATAAGTGAATGGGAATTGTTAGGGTGGATTCATCTGGCCTGATTCACCTTCATAAAACTAATCTTACCACATATTCTGCTGAAAACATATGTTTGTGGTGAAAATGTCATACGTCTTGCAAATGTTTTTTCATACCGCAACATCCAGGGCTGAGCTCCAGGAACCTATGAACTAAATGAGGCTTTTTATGCCACTGATCATTCCTCCATACTTAGTAATTTATTAGATCCCAATTTTGCAACCAAAGCCAATGCTTCTGTGCTGATGTCAGTGGAGATTCTGGTTTTCCCATTGTTGGTGTCATGTAGGGTTAGGACTATAGATGCAATCTATATATATATATATATATATATTTATATATATATATAATGTGTGTATGTATATGTGTATGTATGTGTGTGCCGCGATCACACGAAAACGCCTTGACCAATTTCAACGAAACTTGGTATACAGACCCCTAACTACCTGGGATGATATGTTCTGGGGGTCTCGCATCCCCCCTGCACCCCTGGGCGGAGCTACAAACAGCCAATCATATTTCACCCATTCAGGTCAATGGAAAAAATGTAAAAGGCTGCCATTCTCACAGTAATCAAGCCAGAGTCACAAACAGCCAATCAGATTTCTTTGGTGGATAAACTGCTTCCATTCACACATTTTTGATCCAGGAACCTGAGAGCTCACAAACTTGGTCATTGAGTGTTTGTGTGTTAAAGTAAAAAAAAAGTGGGCAGAGCCAACACCAGCCAAATACATACCCGGGCAGCGCCGGGTCATTAGCTAGCTGTTTATATAATCAGTTTATTTTTACGTTAGGTTTGCTTTACTTGAAGGACCACTCCAGCAAAAAATGTAAGCAGTTAAAATCTGACATAGCCGACTAGACTACTTTATCTCCTCAAGGGGGATTCTGAGGGTTTTTGTTTGTTTTCAAAAGCATTTCCTGAACAGCAGTTGCTAAGTCTAACTGACAAAATAGTAAGTGAGTAGGGAGGCTGACTGGTATTTTACTATTTTGGCAGTTAAACTGCCATTCAGGAAATGCTTTTGAAGACCCTGAGAATCTCCCATGAGAAGATGGACTAGTCCAAAATCTGTTGGTTCTGTCAGATTTGAACTGCTTGCTTTTTTCACTGGAGTGGTATTTTAAAGAAATTGCCTTCAGAGTCCTGTTGTATTCTGTACCACAACAGAAGAAATACTGGGCTGCAACATCACCTGCTTCCTGCAAAATATTATGTTTGCCTGAAAAGAATCCTGTCAGTTGTTAAAAAAACAGTAGCAGACCAGCCAATAACTTCACACAAGAACTATTTTAAGTTAAAAGAGTGCTACTAAAACTGAGAAAATAACAACAACAATAAAACAAATCATGAAGCTCTCAATATTGACTTCCCATGCATCAAAAACTATGATCTACGCATAAGTTTATGCAAGGAGTATTCATAAATAGATGTTAATGCTGACTTACTAACTATTCTGAATATGGATCTTTAATTCTCAATAAAATGACACGTTAAATGGCCATTTAATAGGTCTGACGTAGCATTTGTTAAGTTATAGTTTATGTGAATAAGAAGATCATGAGAACAATAAGGTATCAAAGGCAACCACTTTTCTCCCAGTATTTACTGATATTGTATTCAGTGCCTTGAAAAGTTAATACATTTGAACTTACTATATTTGACTCACCATGGGCCTAATTCAAGAGGAAAAGCAAGTTTGGAATGAATAGAGAGCTATTCCACACCAAACATAGGAAGAACAGATTATTCAATTATTAAACAAGGGAGGATAGCATACTGGAACACAATTAGGCCTCCAAATAACACAATAATTCCATTCTGTATGAAGTGTTTGTGGATTCTAGCATGTAAACAGAGCATGATGAAATGCAGACATAGACTGCAATAGCCACATCTGTGGCTACCAGCAGGAGATTTGAAATCAATGAGCATCCCTGGTTTGGGTACTCTCACTGTTTACAAATGTACAAGGTAGGGTAGGGGAATACATGTAATTAAGGCGCTAGGAAATTTGGGTGCAGGGTAAAGCCGAAAAATGACTTACCCTGCCCCTGCAAAAGTCCTGGCGGCATTAACTTCTATTCTTCCTTGCGTCCTACCCGCCATTGACTTGGGGGTAAGACGCAATACGGCTTCCAGCTACTGCTGAAAGCCAAAGTACACAGTTTTAATTGGAATTTTCGGCTCCATCATTTGACGGCACTCAAATTACTGACTGAGCCCCACTGTAGCCATAATTCACATTACAGCCCATGATGGCGATGGTTGCACCCAAATTTCCAGCACCGTTTTTGCCTGACTTGAGGGTAGGAGCTGCAAGAATGGCTAAGAGAGCTGAGTCCAAGGTCTTGTGTGAATATTATCCAGGCAAGCAACCTGAATTTCAAGTCACGAGCCTGATTTTCAAAATTCCTATCAATCATTTTATTGCACCTTAGGTTTAAAAAGTACCCAAAATGACTTGTGTGAAAGCTACCCCAATGAAGCAGAATGCTGGCTGCTGTAGTATTTATGTGGCCCTGTAAAAGGACTTTACCATCTAGGATTACCAATTCCAACTCTAGAAGGCTGATACTTTTATTTTGAACATCTAAGGCAAAGACTGTGTTAAGAGGGATGTCAACAGTGGCGTAGCAATAGTGGGGTGCAGAGAATGCGATCGCATTGGGGTCCTTGGTCCAGAGGGGCCTCGAGGGGCCCACCCTCAACCTCAGTATTAGCTCTTTATTGGTCCTGTCACTGTGCTGATAATATTCACTTCTATAGATGTTTTAAATAGAAGTAATCATCAACCCACTGTTCCCCATCCCCTTCTTGCACCTCTGACACTGTGGTTGTCCTAGGCAGGTTTTGGTGCGCCATATCAATTGATATGTATAGAGTGCATGGGGGGGGGGCCCCAATGTAAAAATTGACTTGGGGCCCACAGCTTCTTAGCTACACTACTGGATGTCAACCAGGCAGTATAGAAAATTCATAGACTCCTGAGCAAAACCCCAGGAAAATGTCCACATACCTGAAGTACCTCCTGATTCTGGAAGTAAAGTTTTATTGTGTGCTTATTCCTCCTGTGCTAGGAATAGATTCTCCTAGATACAAACCACCAATGTCCCCCGAGCCATACTGGAGATCGGCTGATACAAGTGGTCAAACATAAACGAGTTACGATGATGTGAGTTAAAACAGATTCCAGACATTTGTATTTAAACTTCATACAATTATGAGATATGCCTGTCTTCTGTAGAAAAGCCCTGACAATAGCAATGCCTGACTGATGTAGGATGGATACAAACTAACAACATCAATTGTCACAAAATTGTCCCATAGTGAAGGTGATTCAGTCTTCTCACATATCCAAAGTGGTGGATAGATATAAGGGCACTGACTACTCATATTAGAAAGAACTGCAAAGCCATCCTGGCCTTGGGTCTGCAGGATAGTTCTTATTTAGTGACTTGTTACCCAGCTGACTGTGGATCAGGGCCGGGCCGAGGCATAGGCTGTAGAGGCTCCAGCCTCAGGGCGCAGTGTAGGAGGGGGCGCACAATTAATTCAGCTGTCATTCCTAATTGTGTATTAAGCAGAAATAAATAAGAAAAGGGGATACATAGCAGTGACTGCAAGCCAGATAACCAGATATTTAGGTGTTGGGGAGGTTGTGGGCCCTGTGGCCCTCTTAGTCTAATAGCAAACTTTGGTTGACGGCTGGGGTGGGAGGGATGGAGGGGCGCACTTTGGTGTCTCAGCCTTGGGTGCTGGAGGACCTTGTCCCGGCTCTGCTGTGGATGCAGCATGCAGGGACCTCAAATAGACATGGTAGTAAAGAGGTGTAGCCCAAGTAAGCAGCATACCAATTCATCAGTAGTCCCTGATTGTGAGGATTAGCAGGAGAGTCTGGGATGGTGTGTGCTCAGGAAATCATTTCCCACTGGCTCACAGTCATGTGTACATCTTATGTGAATGGAAAAACAAGCTTGTTTTCACTGAGAGATGCATTTACTAGGGATGAGTGAGAGAGGATTGTAAGTTCAAACTCATGGCAAATCAAGCCTTTCTCACTTACTGAAGTTTCCTGCAAGAAAGGCCCACCAATTCCCCATGATGTTGATTCTTGCTGAACGATCGCAGGCAAAACATAGAGACGGTAATTCTCCAACATTTTGGCAGGAAGTGCAGAATGGATGTCTTCTGAGCAAATCATTTGCTCCCAGGATGCTCAGCAAGCCCAAACAGCCAATGAGAACAGATCCCTCCACAGCCAGATATAAAGGGGGGTGGAAGGAGGAGTTTATCACTCCATCTTGCATTTTCTGTATTATAGCAACTAGAGAGACAGACCAGGAGAAAAGGATACGCCTCAGAGACAGATAGCTGTAGTTAGGTCTATTTTACCAGCTTACAACTGTGATTTATAGGGTGCACTGCTTGCTGTGCAGAACAGTTAATGTGGCTATACATCTTTCGACTTGGTAGCTGATCAACCATCCGATTCAATAATTTGAATTGGACGAAAATCGGTGCTGCCAAGAGTATGCCTGATTGACGATGCAACCAATTTTGCATGTATCGTTCGAGCGTGCTGCAAGATGTCGGGCTGTCATGATTGATCAGGTTTGCGGCGCGTGATTTCCGTGAGATTTCAACCTGAAATCGATCAAGAATCGGTCTGCGGTGTGTGAGCAGCCAACAGATGTCTCTCTAATCAGATTCGATCAGAGGGAGATTTGTCTCTTGGTCGAATCTGGCCCTTACCATTTGGTGTATGGCTACATTTATAGATTTACACGGGATAGAACTGGGTGTGCTTAGTTACAAGTTACAGCAAGGTATCTGTAGTCCTCCAGCTTGTTTGCTACTAGCTATACACTGCATCTAGTACTAGTGCAGTACTAGTGCTGTTCTGCTGAGCAACTTAAGAAGAAGTGTATAAATTGGTTTGGCACTGTACTACTGTAGGGTCACAGTGTCCCTTAACCAGCTGTATTGTACTACAAACAAAAAGAACTTTCATTCCTAGGAGTTACTGCAGGCGTTACAGGTCTGGCTGTTCCCCTGTAGTTACTCCCCTGCTCTCCATGACCATGCCTAGTAAACACGAGAAATACATCCAGTTTTTCTTCAGTCTTCATAAATTATCTTCACTATAGTCTATTGGGGCAGAAATAATAACAGTCGCATTCATCGCCTTTGGGTTTCATCTTTTCTTTTATTCCTAATTACCTTTTTCAGCGCTATAGCAATCAGATCATTTCAATTACCAGGCAATCATTTTACAGACTTCCCAGTTGTTTTTAATTGTATTGGTAAGTTGAAAATCTGAGCACGTTTGTCTTTGAGGAAGCGGCAGGTAATAGTTACTTTATCATTGATGTGTTTATCTTCAGTTGATGATGCATAATAAGCACCGTGGAGTACAATAGACAATCCACACCAAGATGTAGCGCAGCAGACAGAAGAGCGGATCAGCACTTTTTATTTCATATTCAAATGCATGATTTAGATGAAAGCAAACATTTACAATGCGAATTGTCAGCTTTTAATAGAACTTCAGGCTATAATCAACCATTAGGATTATCAGTTCATTATTCATTGTTGCTTCACCAGTCACAGATATGGATTAACCACTTCCTCTCCCTCGGGACGAGTATCTACATCCCTGCATTGCCCCCACTTCCCCTCTCCTGGTAAGAGGAACTATTGCTGCTCCCCCTTGCTGCTGCGCGCTCCTGCTTGCCCTAATTCTCAGTTCAACATAGTTCCCATTCATTGATCTAAGTCCCCGTGTGAATAACTGCGGCCATCAATAAAATATGGCGGTGCCATTCACAAAAAAACGATTCAAAAACTTGAATGTCCACACATAACTTTACATTTAAAATTAACCCCTTACCTCCCATACTCCCCTATAGTGACCCCCCAATTTTTTTGCAATATATATATATATATATATATATATATATATATATATATATATATGTATATATATATATATATATATATATACACAATTAAAAAAAAACAATACATAAATAGTTACCTAAGGGACCGAACTTTTTTAATATGTCTGTCAAGAGGGTATATTATTGTTACTTTTTTAAAATATGGGCTTGTAATTAGGATGGATGCAAAACAAAAAAAATGCACCTTTATTTCCAAATAAAATATTGGTGCCATAAATTGTACTAGGGAAAAATGTCAAACATTGCAATAACCGGGACGAGTGGGCAAATAAAATGTGTGGGATTTAATTACGGTAGCATGAATTATTTTAATATGTAAAACAGGGAAATCAAGAGCCTTGAATAGTGTAATATGTATTGGAAAAGGATAGGATAAATGTATAGTAAGCAATTTATACTCACAAACCAGGGTTAACGCTCAGGCAACCACTGTAAACGCAGGTTGGGAGATTAGGCCTATCCTCACTCAGGACTAAGATGTCGCTCTCTGTAGATCAGGAAAAAAAGGGGGATAAACGCCCCTCCACCAAGGGGTGGACACAGATATCGTAGAAGGTGAACAGAGGCACCAAAAGGATAAAATATGCTAAAATTGTTAAAAAGTTTGGGAGGTGGTGGTGGCCTCGACCTCCCCAAACAGACACATAAGCTGTCGATTTTTCAGCAAAAACAAGATTTTTATTCACATACTCCAATAAAACAGGCAACGTGTTTCGCAAGAAGTCTAGTCCACGCCTAGCGTCTCTGTACATAGACTTCTTGCTGTGTGATACTCCTACTGTGATTGCCTGAGGAGGCAGGACTATACCTGCGAAACGCGTTGCCTGTTTTATTGGAGTATGTAAATAAAAATCTTGTTTTTGCTGAAAAATCGACAGCTTATGTGTCTGTTTGGGGAGGTCAAGGCCACCACCACCTCCCAAACTTTTTAACAATTTTAGCATATTTTATCCTTTTGGCGCCTCTGTTCACCTTCTACTATACTATGAATTATTTTAAACCTATTATGGCCAAAAACTGAGAAATAATGAATGTTTTCCATTTTTTTCTTACTATTCCTGTTAAAATGCAGTTAGAATAAAGTAATTCTTAGCAAAAAGTCCCCCCCCCCCCCCCCAAGAAAGCCTAATTGGTGGCAAAACAAAACAAGATATTGATTGTTTCATTGTGATAAGTAATAATAAAGTTATAGGCGAATGAATGGAAGGAGTGCTGAGCGAGCACGTCGATTAGAGCGCAGGAGATTTGGGCGCAGCCGGCGCCACCATAGGCCGTAATAGGAATTATGGCTATAGCAGAGCACAGTGAGTAACTTCGGCCCTATCAGAAGACGGAGCTGAAGTTACTTTTAAAACACTGTAATTTGGCCACCAGCAATAGCTGGAAACCGAATTACATCATTCCCCATTATCCAGTCCAAGTCTCCCGGCGGTGATTTCTCTCATACGTGTGCTGACAGGTGAAAATTGCTCAATTTGTAAGGGGAAAAACACTTGGAGGTAAAGTGGTTAAAGGAGAACTCTGAGCAAACATTTTTCTTAAGGGGCAGATCAACAAATAGACAGATCTCTCTCTGATCGAATTTGATCAGAGAGAGATCTGTTGGCTGTCCATATACTGCAGGCCAATTCCCGATCAATTTCAGCATCTGTCACTGTACCCCCAAATGTTACATGTGCTCCAGAATCCCGTGCATTAAAATCTCTCGCCTGTCCGGCTGACACGAGTCTACCTGCTCTTCTTCCACATTCACGTTCCCTGTGACTTCTGCGCTTATCATGTGGTGCATGTGAGGTCACATGTGCGCCAGTGCTGTACGCAGAAGCTGCGTGGGACCCAAATATACGTATATAGAGCATATAGACTCACAGCAACAGTGCAGGCGATGGATTTTACTGTATGGCCATAGATGGGGTGCCTCCATGCGGAGGATTGGAGATCGCCAAAAAGAACTGTTGTGTAGGGAGGCAGGGTGGATCAAGAGGCTAGATGCTATGGGTAGAGCAGGGCTTAATAGAGAGCTTGATATGGGTTTCTGTATATAATATGCTTCTTTGTGTTTGATATGCTCTGCTCTTCTGTGATCTAGTTTGTGGTTCTGCATTTTTATTAATCATTTGTTTTTATTCCTTTCTTACAGATCATCATGGTGGGGTAGATACTTTAATTTTGAATTGTGGAGCAGCTCCCTTTAATCCAGTGCATGGTAGAGGTGACGTGAGTAATACTGTGGCTCGTGTTTATACAGGTCCTTCTCAAAAAATTAGCATATTGTGATAAAAGTCATTATTTTCTGTAATGTACTGATAAACATTAGTCTTTCATATATTTTAGATTCATTACACACAACTGAAGTAGTTCAAGCCTTTTATTGTTTTAATATTGATGATTTTGGCATACAGCTCATGAAAACCCAAATTTCCTATCTCAAAAAATTAGCATTTTTCATCCGACCAATAAAAGAAAAGTGTTTTTAAAACAAAAAAAGTCAACCTTCAAATAATTATGTTCAGTTATGCACTCAATACTTGGTCGGGAATCCTTTTGCAGAAATGACTGCTTCAGTGCGGCGTGGCATGGAGGCAATCAGCCTGTGGCACTGCTCAGGTGTTATGGAGGCACAGGATGCTTCGGTAGCGGCCTTAAGCTCATCCAGAGTGTTGGGTCTTGCATCTCTCAACTTTCTCTTCACAATATCCCACAGATTCTCTATCGGGTTCAGGTCAGGAGAGTTGGCAGGCCAATTAAACACAGTAATACCATGGTCAGTAAACAATTTACCAGTGGTTTTGGCACTGTGAGCAGGTGCCAGGTGGTGCTGAAAAATGAAATCTTCATCTCCATAAAGCTTTTCAGCAGATGGAAGCATGAAGTGCTCCAAAATCTCCTGATAGCCAGCTGCATTGACCCTGCCCTTGATAAAACACAGTGGACCAACACCAGCAGCAGACATGGCACCCCAGACCATCACTGACTGTGGGTACTTGACACTGGACTTCAGGCATTTTGACATTTCCCTCTCCCCAGTCTTCCTCCAGACTCTGGCACCTTGATTTCCGAATGGCATGTAAAAGTTGCTTTCATCCGAAAAAAGTACTTTGGACCACTGAGCAACAGTCCAGTGCTGCTTCTCTGTAGCCCAGGTCAGGCGCTTCTGCCGCTATTTCTAGTTCTAAAGTGGCTTGACCTGGGGAATGCGGCACCTGTAGCCATTTCCTGCACACGGTGGCTCTGGATGTTTCTACTCCAGACTCAGTCCACTGCTTCTGCAGGTCCCCCAAGATCTGAAATCGGTCCTTCTCCACAATCTTCCTCAGGGTCTCAGGGGCAAACGCAGGATTTTTAAGGGGGGGGTGTTCCTGAAAGGTCCAGAAGCACGTATGTCCCGAGTGCTTCCGAATACAGGTGGCTCCATACTGCCCATGCACAAAAGTGCGCTGGCGTATTACGGAGCTGCCTATCTTTGGAAGTACTCAAGGACACTAGTGTTTCTGAGGGCTTCTGGTAGCAGCAAATGTGAACGGGGTACAGCGCTGGAACAACTCCCCAAGAGAGGAACAGGAGATAGACTTAGTTTGGACAATTCAGTGGAATATGCTACATAGTTTCACATAGCGCAAGCGATACCCATATGATGCAGGGATATATGCATCTGCGGAAGATGTCGGCGCTACATAAATACTAAATAATAATATTTTGCCTCACCAGGATTGCACTTTTATTTAGCTTTCCTGTAAGACAAGAACACACAGTCAGCTCTAGGGGAAGAGGGAAACAAAGGTGAATGAGGGAGGGCTGGTGCACACCAAGAGTGCTTCTGAGCGTTTTTCAAATCAACAGTGATTTGAAAAGCGCTTGGCTAATGTTACCCTATGTGGGTGTTCCCACAGCAGCGTTGTGATTTTTTCAAAATCGCAGGTATACTGCATGTAGCATGTTTTTGAGCAATTCATTCAAAAATCGCTCTGAAAATCACTTCACAACAAAATCACACTCACAAATTGCTAGCGATTGCTATTGTCATTTTGGCGTTGCACTAGCCCAGAGAGAGGAGTGGAGAAATTGAGAATAGCCTGAGATGGAGCAGAGAACTTATCTGTATTGAAGTCCCACATCACACAGGCTACTTGCCTGTAATCGGACTCCTGTCCCTGTCAGTCTCTCACACAAGTCAGAAAGAAGCCCTCCTGGAGTCTAGGGACTGTCAAAAACTTTTCAGCTTGTTATCCACACCTTATCCACACATGCAGTCATTATAACAATGGGGAGAGACCAGACAGATGTTTGCCCACAGACCCTGAGTCCAGGCAAGCTCTGCATCATGCTGTGCATATTTACCAGCTTGCCTGCACTCTAATTTCATCATGTCTGACACTTCTGTGCTGTGGAGAGTCCAGGACTCCATAATCAACATTCTCTCACTGCAGGCTGCATCTTCTTGTGAGGGTTGTGAGGGAAGCTCGGCTGCCTCTCTCATTCTATTAGCTGGAGGGAGGCACCAGAAGTAAGAAGGGAGGGAGAATGAGGCTGTTTATATTATGCAGGCTTCCCTGGCTGAATACACAGCTCAGTGCAGGGGGGAGGTTCCAGACACCCGGAACAGCCCCCTGAGTTCGCCAGTGGGTCTGGTCACCTCTTCTCGTTGTGCAGCGTTTTCTGCCACACTTTTTCCTTCCCACAGACTTCCCACTGAGGTGCCTTGATACAGCACTCTGGGAACAGCCTATTCGTTTAGAAATTTCTTTCTGTGTCTTACCCTCTTGCTTGAAGGTGTCAATGATGGCCTTCTGGACAGCAGTCAGGTCGGCAGTCTTGCCCATGATTGCGGTTTTGAGTAATGAACCAGGCTGGGAGTTTTTAAAAGCCTCAGGAATCTTTTGCAGGTGTTTAGAGTTAATTAGTTGATTCAGATGATTAGGTTAATAGCTCGTTTAGAGAACCTTTTCATGATATGCTAATTTTTTGAGATAGGAATTTTGGGTTTTCATGAGCTGTATGCCAAAATCATCAATATTAAAACAATAAAAGGCTTGAACTACTTCAGTTGTGTGTAATGAATCTAAAATATATGAAAGTCTAATGTTTATCAGTACATTACAGAAAAGAATTAACTTTATCACAATATGCTAATTTTTTGAGAAGGACCTGTATTTATTCCAGCTGGTCCCCTTCGTTACCTTGGGCGGCCGTTGTTTAGCCGCATATGCACACGTCCCCTATACTGATTGGTTGGAGCTGGTCCTTTCTGATGGGTGGCGGTGCAGCGCAAATGATTGGTCCATACAGGTCATGTGCTTGCGGGCATGTGACTATGAAGTCATGCTGAGGATATACGTCTCCGCTATGGTTTATTTGGCAGTGGTGGGCGAGATGCGAACGAACATCTTGTTTTCAGATTTGTTGTCTGATTGGTGAGTCTGGATTTCAAATATGCCATGCTTATTGGTTGAAATTTTGTACTCTCAATCTCCCATCAGGTCCGCTCCCTCCCGGAAAAAGTAATGCAAGATTCTTAATCGCTGCACAGTTGCGATCAGAATTTTTGTTTACAAGTGTGAATGGGGCCTAAGGGATCAATATAAGAATTGGATGCTGAAATAGTTTTTGTCATTGAAATAGTTTTTGTCATTAATGATAACCACTGAATTGAACTAGGGTAATTGCTTATTTTTAAACACAAGAGGGAGTTTGACTTTATTCAAGATTCAAGCACTTTATTGTCATTGTGTAACACAACAAAATTACTTTTCATGATAGCCCACCGGTGCATAGGGATAGTAACAAAGGTAGAAATAGAAAAATTATACAAGTACTAGTTTGCCTAAGCCCGTTTAAAAACAAGTCTAGGTCTCTTAACGCGCCACCGCTGCCAGTCAGTGCGCGTGCATGCATCCGCATGCTGCGCGTGTGCACCCGCCCGCCGCACGTGCTCGCGCGTCTGCCCGGCTCCCTGGATCGTCCTCCTGTCCCAACCGTTAACTGTACTGCGCACATGCGCAGCACAAAAAAACATGGGCACACAGACAGGGAAAGAGGATAACGCAGGGACAGTTAGGTTTTATTGTATAGGATGCCAGGTATTTCAAATATTTAAACAATTTGTACTCAATGTTATTTCAGAGAGAATTCAGAGTTTAACACGTTTATTGCAGATGGGGAAAAGCTGGTTTTCAGTCTGTTTGTGTATATCCGGATTGATGTAAAATGTCTACCTGATGGAAAGAGCTCAAAGAAAGTGTTTCCAGGGTGAGTGTTGTCCTTGATGATGTTTTTGGCCCTTCTCATACAGCGAGCCTTATACATGAGTTCCAGTGATGGTAGTTAAAGGGGAACTTCAGCCTAAACAAACATACTGTCATTAAGTTACATTAGTTATGTTAATTAGAATAGATAGGTAATATAATTTTTTATCCACCCTGTTTTAAAAGAACAGGCAAATGTTTGTGATACATGGGGGCTGCCATCTTTGTCATTGGGGCTGCCATCTTTTTGGTTGAAAGGAGGTGACAGGGAGCATGAGACACAGTTCCAACTGTCCTGTGTCCTGATAACCCCTCCCAGCTGCACACGCTAGGCTTCAAATGTCAAATTCCAAATGTAAAAAAAAAAAAATGGCACCAAAACAGCAGAACGAGAGCAACAACATCAGAAATCCCATCATGCTTTGCACAGCATCAGGGGAAAAAAGCCCGGGCAGTTTTCTTCTGTGCAGCTAAAAATGAGGCTTGGATAAGAGAAACAAAGTTCTGATGCTGTGAAACTGTTAAAGAAACACCAAGCCTTTTCAGTGGTGCTGAGTCGATTCTTAGTCCGGATGTTCACTTTAAGTGCCGACAATGACTTCTGTTGTTTTAACAACTTGCTGCCGGGCTTCTCTAGCATTCAGTAACAGCTCTGAGCAAAGAGTGACATGGGGAGACTTGAGACTGAGTTTTGCTGAGCCCAGAGTTCTGTGTGTAATGCTGGATACACACCATGAGTTTCCGCGTCGCACGCGGCCGTCGATACGCGTCGATTCGATTATTTCCGAACATTTCCGAATGAATTTCGATGATTTTTAGGTCGAATGCCATGTAAAGTATGGCAAATCGACCTAACGATCCATCGAAGCTTCAATCGGACAGGTCGGAAATAATCGAATCGACGCGTATCGACGGCCGCATCAAACGCGAAAACGCATGGTGTGTATCCAGCATAAAGCATCACTTCATTACGCACAATGCCTTCCGCTGTGGGGGTTACACACAACTCTGTGAACTGTTTTTTTGTTGTTTTATCTATGAGCATCTGGAGAAATAAGAATTTCTTCAGAATATGTTTAGAATAACAAATGTGCCATCCTCACTAATCAAAGCAATTAGATAACACTCATTAAGCAGGTGTAGAACTGAAATTTCTCATTACACCAGGCTTTAATTAATTTCTCAGAGCGTGAGTCCAGGTGTAGGAAAAGTAAACTAATATCCGCCAAGTAAATGTTGTTTGCAAAATATAATTTAAATGGCTAATGTGACTCAGTAATTTTCTCCAGCACAATCCATTTCCATTTTTTGTGCAGAAAACAGCAGAGGAAAGTCACAATGGCTGGCTGTGTGTACAGCGTTACTCAAAGCAGCATTTCCACAGCATTCAGCTCTGCCTCATGGACAGCCTCAAAGATTTACTGTAAAATGTTACTTGGGCTGTATTAAAGCCAAGCTCTGGGCATGTCTTCACTGCCCTGTTTAGGTATTTAGCAGCTGGACCTGTGTTATGTGTGAAGGTTCTTCAGTTGGCATTGTCTCATAAATCAAAATATCTGGTCTGGAATTCTTGCTTCTGTGCAGTCTGAACAGTATGATGGTGTTCAGCCCAGCAAACACCAGCTTTATCTCCTCTGTACATTCCCTAATTAGTTTCCAGATAGCAACCCAACTGCAATCTCAGATCTGCACATGACCTTTGTTTGTCCTCCTCTAGAATCACCTCCTCACATTCCCTTATGCTGGGTACACACGGTACGATTTTCCATCCCAATCGTTTTTTCCCTCGATTCTGCACTCGATTCTGCGCTCGGTTCTCTTATCTTCGCTCATTTTTCTTATATTTTTCCATTCACTTCTATAAGAAATCGAGCGCAGAATCGATCGGGAGTAATATCGGACATGAGGGATTTTATCAATCGGATGCATCTATCACACGGGAAATCGTACTGTGAGTACCCAGCATGAGACAAGATTTCGCACATGCTTCACCCGTCCTCTAGAATTTTCTGCCAAAACACATCCGTCACTCTCCAAACTTGATATCTTTGAGGCTCCCTGCACACTACAAATCCGATTTGCGATTCCGATTTGCAATTCCAATTTTCCCTGAATGCTATTAACACGCAAATGCAGAAAAAATGCATCATGCAGTAATGATTAAAAATCGCAATAGGAATCGTATGTAAAAAACAATTAAAAATCGGATGCAGTGTGCAGGGAGCCTAAACGTGCCCTCAAAACTCACTTTTTCCATCAAGCATACGCTCTACCTTAGGCCTGTCACCTCATGATGGGGAGCAGAAGCGTGCCAACAAGACTTCAAAGAGAGGGCTGCAGGACCTGGCACTTCACTGTACTGAAGAAGAGCTATGGAGGTACTATACGCTGTCTGGCTTGTCTACTTTTTGTCTCTCTCTCACCCCACCCCCACCCCTCCTCTCCCTTGTGAATGTTGTCCTCACAGTGAACGTTGTGTGTGGTGTGGGCAGAAAAGGGTGAAGTAAGTGTGCGTGTATAGTGTGTGTATAGTGTGTGTGTGTGTGTGTGTGCGTGTGCGTGCGTGCGTGTGTGTGTGTGTGCGTGCGTGTGTGTGTGTGAATTTATAGTGTGTGTGTATGTGTATATATAGTGTGTGTATATGTGTATATATAGTGTGTGTGATGTGTGTGTGTGTTGTGGGTAGTATGCAGCGTGTGATCTCTGCTGCCTCCATTATGTACAGTGTAAGCTGTTACTCTGTGCATGTACTGATAGTAAACTAGCTGCAGTGTGTTCTGATCTCTGCTACTTCCAGTATGTACAGTTTAAGCTGTTACTCTGTGCCTGTACTGATAGTAAACTAGCTGCAGTGTGTGCTGATCTTTGCTATCTCCTGTATGTACAGTATAAGCTGTTACTCTGTGCCTGTACTGATAGTAAACTAGCTGCAGTGTGTGCTGAACTCTGCTATCTCCTGTATGTACAGTATAAGCTGTTACTCTGTGCCTGTAGTAAAACCCGTCTTTCCCCGAAAATAAGACAGTGTCTTATATTAATTTTTGCTCTAAAAGAGGTGCTAGGTCTTATTTTCAGGGGATGTCTTATATTTCTATTAGGAAGTGTCTCTCAGCAGAACATTTCCTGTTCCTGTGTACTGTGATGTTCATGAATTTGAAAGTATGCTACTGTACTGATCAGGCATCTGCCCTGTCATCCCTGCACACAGCTGATAACCTTGCTGTGTGCTGGGATGACAGGTTCACTGCCCAAATGGCACTGTACCACTGTGTCCCCACTTACTGGCTGCCTCTTCCTCCTCTTTAACTTCCGCTAGGGCTTATTTTTGGAGTAGGGCTTATATTTTAAGCATGCTCAAAATTCCAGCAAGGGCCTATTTTCAGGGTAGGTCTTATTTTCAGGGAAAGAGTGTAGTAAACTAGCTGCAGTGTGTGATCTCTGCTGCCTCCATTATGTACAGTGTAAGCTGTTACTCTGGGTCTGTACTGATTGTAAACTAGCTGCAGTGTGTTCTGATCTCGGCTACTTCCAGTATGTACAGTATAGGCTGTTACTCTGTGCTTGTACTGATAGTAAACTAGCTGCAGCGTGTGCTGATCCCTGCTCCCTTCAGTATGTACAGTATAAACTGTTACTCTGTGGGCTTGATTCACAAAGCGGTGCAAACTGTTAGCACGCTGGTGAAAAGCCCTTTATCACGCCTAAACTCAGTTTAGGTGTGATAAAAACAAACTCGCGTGAAATTCCCGCGCGTAAAGTTTAGTGCGCCCATTAAACCCTATGCAACTTTCTGCGCGCACCGGACTTTACGCGCGTAAAACTTTGCGCGCAAAACTTTGCGCGCGAGTTTTATTCCTGAAAACGGTGCTAACCTACTAGTGCAAAGGTTATCACGCCTAAACTACTTTAGGCGTGCTAAGTAGGTTAGCACCGCTTTGTGAATCAAGCCCTGTGCCTTTACTGATTGTAAACCAGCAGTATTGCATGTACAGCATTAGCTGTAAAGCCTGGTTCACACATACAATTTTGATTAGCCAATTTTACTACTTCTAGGTATTATGAGAGCTCAGCTCTGTTCATAGTATTTAAAGTCTGTTGGCCCTCATACTACATGGGGGTGGTAAAATTGGTCAGTGAATGACCAATCAACATTGAATGTGTGTATGCATCTTTGCTCTATGCCTATACTGATTATAAACTATATAATTAAAGGATAGGGGCTCCATCCAACATTTTGCTGGGCAGGCCCTTTATCTTTATCTTTATGTTACACGCGGCTAAGTTCATGTACATTTGGCCATGCCCACTCCATGAATGGCCACGCCCCTTTTTGCCTCTGCTGGTTCTCCGGAATCTCCTGGGATCCTAGCAATGCCCCTGGTCTGTATTTTGTACTCCGTGTTTGTTTCTTACTTTGTACAGCGCCACATAATATGTTGGTGCTTTATAAATCAATAATAATAATATCTCCTGTTTTTAATTGTCTTCCAGTATTCTCTGATAACATGTTGAATTCATCTTCCCATCAACTCTGAGCAAATTACCTGTAACACTGTAGCTAACACCCCTGCCCCCCTCAAACATTAGAGATCCATCCCCATGCTTCACAGTAGGGATGGTGTACTTTTAATCATAGGCCTTGTTGACTCCTCTACCAACATAGCTTCGATGATTGTGACCATATATTTATACATTATTTCTTCTGCATTTCCAAATTTTGTTGGTACCAGTTAAAAACCTTACTAACCAAGACTCCCTTTTTATACATGACCTAACACAATCTTCGATCCTAACTATAACCATTTCTCTGATGAAACACTCAGGTCTGGGACCCACTGTCAGCGCTTTTCAGAAAGCGCCAAATGCTTGCGATTTCCAAAAAACAGAATTCCCACACAACACAATTCCTGGAACCATTGTGATTTTCAACTGCAGACATTAATGCGATCACTCCGGCTTTACAACCAAAATGCTGCACACAGCACAAGTGGAGATACCCCATAGAGTTCTATTGGTGCAGTGCTTTGCTAATCGACGGCGATCGGCAAGCGCTGCTAGTGAGTCCCAGCCCTAACAGTAACCCTGATCCTTCTACTGATCATAACTCTATCTTTAACCATTTGTATGATCCCTACAATTAACCTTTCACTCAAACCATAACTTAAATTATCTTCATCTGATCCATCTGCATACGGTAATTCTAACTATAACCGGTAGAAGAGAGCAATACTGTCACGATCGCTTCTGCAGCGTGTACTGCTGGCTGCAGTGGTATCGCAACCCAAGCAGTTCTGATGTCATTACATGCATTTGCTTGCATAGTTTGGTTTGCACTAAAACTAGTTGCTGATTCCATCTGTAGTGGCTCTGCAGTTCTGGCCAGCTCAGGATTGAATAATTACCATTCACGTACGGTGACCATACGTCCCGCTTTACCCGGGACGCCTCCCGCCTTCGGGGGGCGCTGTCCCAGGCTGCATGAGGTCCCGGGAAACGTCCCGCTTTTAGCAGCGGGACGTCCCGGCCTCGGGACTCTGGCCACTGTACAATGAACTAGCCGCAGCGTCTACTAGACGCTGCGCTAGTTCATTCCCCGCAGCCCCGCTCCAGCCTGCATTGACCTCCTCCAGCAGGCACAGGCAGAGCAGGGCTACGGGAAGATGGCGTCCGGAGGCGGAGCCCTGTACTGGAGACTATTTGTCTCCAGTACAGGGCTCCGCCTCCGGACGCCATCTTGCCGTAGCCCTGCTCTGCCTGTGAGAGGCTGAGCGGGAGATTGAAGATCGTCCAGGCCAGAGGGAGCTGCACACACCAGAGGCACCAGAGGCCGGCTGCGTGAGGGGACGTCTTCTGCCAGGTGAGTAAATGCTTTTTCTTGCAGGTGAAGTGTTTGCCCACATTGTGTACATTTTGTACTGACATGTTTGCCCAAATTGTGTTTATTTTGTACTGACATGTTTGCCCGCCGTGTGTTCATTTTGTATTGACATGTTGCCCGCCGTGCGTTTATTTTGTACGGACATGTTTGCCCAAATTGTGTTCATTTTGTACTGACATGTTTGCCCGCAGTGCGTTTATCTTGTACTGAAATGTATGCCCGCAGTGCGTTTATCTTGTACTCACATGTTTGCCCGCAGTGCGTTTATCTTGTACTGACATGTATGCCCGCAGTGCGTTTCTCTTGTACTGACATGTATGCCCGCAGTGCGTTTATCTTGTACTGACATGTTTGCCCGCAGTGCGTTTATCTTGTACTGACATGTTTGCCCGCAGTGCGTTTATCTTGTACTGACATGTTTGCCCGCAGTGCGTTTATCTTGTACTGACATGTTTGCCCGCAGTGCGTTTATCTTGTACTGACATGTTTGCCCCCATTGCGTTTATTTTGTGCTGAAATGTTGCCCCCATTGCGTTTATTTTGTGCTGACATGTTTAACCCCCTTGCGTTTATTTTGTACTGACATGTTTGCCCCCATTGCGTTTATTTTATGCTGACATGTTGCCCGCAATGCGTTTATTTTGTGCTGAGATGTTGCCCGCAATGCATTTATTTTGTGCTGAAATGTTGCCCGCAATGCGTTTATTTTGTGCTGACATGTTGCCCGTTGCGTTTATTTTGTGGTGTCTGGGGTAACTGTTGCTGCATTTATTATTTAATGGTCATAGTTGGCTATGTTTGCTGCTTTGGGGTTATGACATACTATTAAATAGCATCACACAGTTTCTGCACACCTATGATGTGAATCCACGTTTGACCACATCACGGCGTAAACACTGCTTTCTTATGCCTCGCTGTTGCATCATTACGTTAGCTCCGCCCATAGAATGTCATGGCCACGCCCATTTTTCGCGCGCGCTGCAGACACCACATGCCGCACCCCCTATTTCCCCCCCCCCCCCCCAATTCCCCCCGTCCCAGGTTGAGCCTACAAAAATCTGGTCACTCTACCTGTGTGGGAATCTGCATGTCTGCTCTCATTGGATGACCTCAGTATAAAGATCTGCTTCCTGCAGGGCTCCACGGGCTATCATAGTTTCAGATCATTCTGTTACTCTGTCTGGGCCCCCCTCGCTCCTAGATCTCGGGTGGACTGCACTGATTCCTGCAAAGGTGTCATTGAGTCCTTCTAAGTCCTGTTCTGTTTATTCAGTAATTGTTACTTGCTAGTATTGCATCATATATCGGTTCATCGCCAATATATTTCGCATACTAGTGTGTTTGTTATTTTCCTTGTATTCGTGTTACGTTAATACATCAGTGTCGCTGATATATACGTACTCGAACTGTTTATATCCTGTGTTCAGTCAGTCAAGTTCCAGCACGTTTTGGTAGGTTGCGCGTATCGTGATCACCCGTGCTTAGCTAGTTTAGTCCTGTTCCTTGTCCTGCTCCAGTTCTTAGTTAGTGTTCCTTGCCTATGTCATATATCAGTTTATCGCCGATCAGGGCCGGTCCTGGACTTTCTGCTGCCTGAGGCAAAGATCGTGAAGGCGCCCCCCCCCCCCTCCCGATACCCCCCCAGCCGATACCCCCCCCCCCCCCCATATCCCTGTCTGTCTCCATCTGCTTGTTCTCCCTCCTGTCTTTCTTAGCGGAATTAAGCCTGATTACACACTTTCAATTACGATTGGCCAATCATTGACCAATTTTACCACCTTCCTTCATGTAGTATAAGGGATACCTACAAAATCTGCTCATAGTGCGCAATATCTGCTGCCCAGCCTCATACACCATGACGCAGGTGGTAAAATTGGTCAGTGATTGGCCAATCATAATTGAACGTGTGTACCAGGCTTTAGCCCTCATCTTAGAAGTGGATGTGTTAGAGGATTTAAATGAATCATGTATAATCCAGGGAGTGGGACCGAGTTGGTTTGCTGAGACAGTGTGTTGGTTGGGTGTGGAGAGGAATCGTGACGATTCCACCCAACACGGTGCACCTGACCCAACCAACACACTGTCTCAGCAAACCAACTCGGTCCCACTCCACTAGGTAGGCTAGCTAGGTAGGTAGGTAGGTGCCCCAATACAAGTTAGATAGGTAGGTGCCCCAGTATAGATTACATAGGTAGCTGCCCTCAGTATAGGTTAGATTGGTAGGTACCTCCATTGTAGGTTAGATAGGTAGGTGCCCGCCAGTATAGGTTAGATTAGGTAGGTGCCCCCCAGTATAGGTTAGATTAGGTAGGTGCCCCACATTATAGGTTAGATTAGGTAGGTTACCCCAGTATAGGTTAGATAGGTAGCTGCCCCCCAGTATAGATTAGATAAGTAGCTGCCCCCCTAAAGGAGGGGAGAGCCGCGGGGAGGGCAGCCCGACCTCTCCCTCCCTCCCTCTCCCAGGGCTGGTCTCTGTGCTCCCCCCTCCAGACTTGACATAGAGCAATGTGCAGGGAAGCCTGTACTAAACGACTCACCTCCCTGCGTTCCCATCGCCGCTCAGTCGCCGCTGGTCTTCTTCTCTCCGCATACGCTGATACACACACTGCTTCCTGTAGCCGGAAGCAGTGTGTGTATCAGCGTATGCGGAGAACAGAAGACCAGCGGCGATGGGAACGCAGAGAGGTGAGTCGTTTAGTACAGGCTTCCCTGCACATTGCTCTATGTCAAGTCTGGAGGGGGGAGCACGGAGACCAGCCCTGGGAGAGGGAGGGAGGGAGAGGTCGGGCTGCCCTCCCCGCGGCTGCGGTTCTCCCCTCCATACAGCGCACCCAGTCTAGGGCGGCTGGCCCGGCGGCATCACGGTGAGTGGCACGTGGCAGCAGAACTGACGTGCGGTGCACTGCACAGCTTAGTTGGGGGCGGGTCCCAGGCAGAACACAGTCCGGGCGGCCAGGTCAATGACTCACGGTGTGTGCAGGCACGGAGGCGTCACAGCCAGGACTTCACTGCAGAGTCTGCACTGCAGCCTGCAGGCAAATTGAGGAAGCAGCCAATCAACCAGCACTCGCTCTCCCATACCTCCCAACTTTTTGAGATGAGAAAGAGGGACACTTAAGCCATGCCCCTGCCACACACCCTGATCACACCCTCGTCACACCCCAAGTCACGTATACCATAAAGATTGGTCCTTTCTATCCTGGTTAATTTTCCTTCATATTAACATTTTAAAATCAGCAATATATCAATTTAAAGGATGGGAATAAAGTTTAGTCAATTGAACACTTTTTTTAGTAGAGAAATATATATATTTACATAGAAAGAGTGACAAAGTCCTGAAAGAGGGACAAATGAGGAGGAAAGAGGGAATGAGGTACAGGGCTCTCAAAGAGGGACTGTCCCTCCATAAGAGGCTGTTGGGAGCTATGTATAAGAGAAAGGAAGATTAGAAAAAGAGCAAAAGAGGGGACAATTATTGCAAACAGGGGGGGGGGGGGGGGGGGGGAGGAGTAAGAGAAGGAAAGAATGAGGACACAGAGCAGAGGAAAGAAGAGAGATTGGTAGAGAAGAAGAGGGGGACAGAGAGTGAGATATCAGTGCAGTTTATCAGGTTTCCTTCTCCTCAAAATTGAGAGGAAAGGGGAGTGAGAGGAGCAATAGAGAAGCAAAGGATAGAGATGGGGAGGAAGGGAAAGCCGAAGAGAAAAAACAAGATAGGATAAGGAAACAGTGAGAGAGTGAAGGAAAGTGAAAAGAGTGAAGGAGGAAATAGGACGTTTTTATTGAGGCAATAAATCAGGCAGGCTGAGAGTGGGACAAAGCACACAGCTGCCCTGCAAAGTTATCTTATCTGCAGACAGTATATATTGCATCTGTTTGCTTCCTCGTCCCAGCTCCGTCATCTGAAGCAAAACCTCCGTGTGAAACCTCCGTTCTGCTTCATCCCCTCCCCAGAGACACTGCTTGATACACAGGTAAACTAGTCCAGCAATAAGCCGGGAGAGAACGGCAAGCAGCATTTCCATTTGAGAGGAGTAAGTATTGATGTTCCCGCACTGTGCGAGGGGGCGGAGTGTGAATTGTACACACGCACACACAGTAGGGGGAGGAATGAAGCTCCTGCTTGCCGTAATGGAGCTGCTGGCTCCGTGATCATTTTTTTTTCGCCTCCAACTCTGCCAAGCCACCGGGACAGAAGGGGGGGTTCCCGGGATTGCGGGAGAGCCAGGGCCGGTCCTGGACTTTCTGCTGCCTGAGGCAAAGATCGTGAAGGCGCCCCCCCCCCCCCCCGATACCCCCCCAGCCGATACCCCCCCCCCCCCCCCCCCATATCCCTGTCTGTCTCCATCTGCTTGTTCTCCCTCCTGTCTTTCTTAGCGGAATTAAGCCTGATTACACACTTTCAATTACGATTGGCCAATCATTGACCAATTTTACCACCTTCCTTCATGTAGTATAAGGGATACCTACAAAATCTGCTCATAGTGCGCAATATCTGCTGCCCAGCCTCATACACCATGACGCAGGTGGTAAAATTGGTCAGTGATTGGCCAATCATAATTGAACGTGTGTACCAGGCTTTAGCCCTCATCTTAGAAGTGGATGTGTTAGAGGATTTAAATGAATCATGTATAATCCAGGGAGTGGGACCGAGTTGGTTTGCTGAGACAGTGTGTTGGTTGGGTGTGGAGAGGAATCGTGACGATTCCACCCAACACGGTGCACCTGACCCAACCAACACACTGTCTCAGCAAACCAACTCGGTCCCACTCCACTAGGTAGGCTAGCTAGGTAGGTAGGTAGGTGCCCCAATACAAGTTAGATAGGTAGGTGCCCCAGTATAGATTACATAGGTAGCTGCCCTCAGTATAGGTTAGATTGGTAGGTACCTCCATTGTAGGTTAGATAGGTAGGTGCCCGCCAGTATAGGTTAGATTAGGTAGGTGCCCCCCAGTATAGGTTAGATTAGGTAGGTGCCCCACATTATAGGTTAGATAGGTAGGTTACCCCAGTATAGGTTAGATAGGTAGCTGCCCCCCAGTATAGATTAGATAAGTAGCTGCCCCCCTAAAGGAGGGGAGAGCCGCGGGGAGGGCAGCCCGACCTCTCCCTCCCTCCCTCTCCCAGGGCTGGTCTCTGTGCTCCCCCCTCCAGACTTGACATAGAGCAATGTGCAGGGAAGCCTGTACTAAACGACTCACCTCCCTGCGTTCCCATCGCCGCTCAGTCGCCGCTGGTCTTCTTCTCTCCGCATACGCTGATACACACACTGCTTCCTGTAGCCGGAAGCAGTGTGTGTATCAGCGTATGCGGAGAACAGAAGACCAGCGGCGATGGGAACGCAGAGAGGTGAGTCGTTTAGTACAGGCTTCCCTGCACATTGCTCTATGTCAAGTCTGGAGGGGGGAGCACGGAGACCAGCCCTGGGAGAGGGAGGGAGGGAGAGGTCGGGCTGCCCTCCCCGCGGCTGCGGTTCTCCCCTCATACAGCGCACCCAGTCTATGGCGGCTGGCCCCGGCGGCATCACGGTGAGTGGCACGTGGCAGCAGAACTGACGTGCGGTGCACTGCACAGCTTAGTTGGGGGCGGGTCCCAGGCAGAACACAGTCCGGGCGGCCGGGTCAATGACTCACGGTGTGTGCAGGCACGGAGGCGTCACAGCCAGGACTTCACTGCAGAGTCTGCACTGCAGCCTGCAGGCAAATTGAGGGAAGCAGCCAATCAACCAGCACTCGCTCTCCCATACCTCCCAACTTTT